>NC_052376.1:600000-900000 GCF_011074865.1 Brettanomyces nanus | reverse complement strand
TTGTAGGTTTTTGTCTCCTACCACCGGGCTGGGATGGATTCATCATCATAAAATCGGTTGTTCTAAACCGGAAGGTGAGCGGATTATGCTTGTGGTTTTCGTTGTGAGAGACTGATGGCGATGTCAAAACGTTCCGTTTGTTTGTATCTGACTTTAACTTTGATGGTGTCACAAATAAACCTGTAGGAGGTAGTTTACCATCCCTGGAGGTGGCCGTTCTGGTCTCGAGTGACGTAAATGTAACTTTAGGCGGTGGAACGACCACTGATGAGGAGCTGGTGTCTGCAGAAATCGAAAACGACGAATTGGAAGGCTCTGATTTCACTGGAGAAGCCTCGGGAGACGTACGAGCTGAATCTGACATCGTTACATTACCGTCGTCAACACTTCCCTCATACGATCCGTTATTCAGTATATTTTCGTCCAGCTCATCCTTCTTAGGAACCTCTACGACAACAGTTTTGATGATTTTGCTCTTCCGGAGAGCCTGTCTTCTATTCTGGAACCAGATCTGAACGGCTTTTTCAGTCATATCAACTTTAGATGCAATTTCATTTCTTCTGGCCCTATTAGGAGTCGACCCCTTCTTGAACTCTGCCAGAAGTACAGCTAGTTCAGTAGGACTGGTTCTTCTTCTCTTTCTTCTTGCCAGTCTAGCATTATCTATACTCGGCTCGCACGAGAGAAAGGTGGTTTGATTATGCGAGATGAAAGCGTACTTCTTCTCTGCCTTAGAAGGAGTTCTCTTTCTTTTCATAGGAGTTTTCAGGGGAGTAGCAGCCAACCATGACGTCGAAGCACCATTACTGCCTGCTGATCTTGCTGGAGTAGAAGGTGACGTCTTATCTGAACGTCTATAAACAAATGATAAAGGTTGGACCGGCATCATAAATATAGGAGGAGCAGGAAGAGTTCCGTACGAAATAGGAGTGGATGACTGAGGAGCGTATGCAAATGCAGCCGTTGATCCATAATGCGAGGGAGGTAGAAGGATGTTCCTCGACACGGGAGTCACGGGGATGAACGATTTACTGGACAAATCCTCCGAGGACTCCGTTCTGGGCGTACTGGAAGGCAGTGGTAGACTAGGATATGAGTGTGATCTTGCGTAGGAGGGGCTGGATGTAAGATGATCTATTGAAGGAAGGGTGATTGAGCCTAAAGAGGTTGTTTTAGGCGTGGACGAAGAAGGTACGGCACACACCGTATTATCTGCTGAGTTCGCCTCTGCTGATTTAGCCTCTGCCGAATTCGATGCCTTTTTCGTGGAAAATATCGAGGCAATAGAAGGAAGACGCGTAGAAGGTCTAGGTGACGGATCGCTACGCGATCTCGATACTTTAGATGCACCAGACATAGAAGGCAGTAAACTTAGAGGGGATAATGAACGAAAGACAAATGAAAGAAAGGAAACACAAGTAAAGATCAGACAAAAAAACAGGCGTTTGGTGAAAATTCTTGTATAGCTTTCTTAGATAACTCGTCTCCTGTAATTTGTCACTTGTAATTTGTTTACCCTTTTGGGCCGCGATGTTTACTTGTCATGCGAAGGGGCCAGCTCAGTCGGCTCGAATAACCCCCGGTAGGTCGATGACAGCCAGTGAGGGCCAATGATAGCCACGGGGCCCAAGGGGAGCCAGGGGGAGCCAGGGGCCGGGCTGCGAAGAGAAGCGCGAATCGTTCCTAACTAGGAGATAATTGGTGACATTGATGCGCGTCTCACTCGAGGAATTTTTCAGAAGAGCGTGTTTTTTTATCACTAATGACGCATCCATTAGCATCACCAATTACGTGCATCTTTCCCGTATTGGCAAGGGATGTATACAAACTGGGTAAATTGCAGCTAAGTTTTTTTGGTCCTAAATACGTTGGTGCGTTTTACGTGGCTTTTTCGTCCTGTATTGTTTCCAATGGTAATTCTGATTGGACTCTTACCGAAGGCTGAGCCGGATGCTTGAAGCTGCTGCTCCTGCTGCTGCTGCTTTTTTTTATTTGGTGTTTTCTGTTCTTCGTCTTTTGATTCTGTTCTTTCTATCCGCCTTTTCTTTCCTCTTTCAATTTGGTCTCTCAATAAATTGTCGCTCACTTCTTTATCGTTCTTAATCAACTGTTGCTTTTCTCGCTCCTTTCTTTTCCCTATGGAATCTCCCTTCTCATCTCTATAGGCTATAGAGAACTTCTCCAAATCTGAATCATCCAATTCTTCATCAGTTACCTTGACTTTGCACTTCCCACTCTCCCCTAAATACATCACCAATGACGTAAGATTGTTCCATCTAGTAGAGTTCATATGCACATGGTCCTTATCCTGAATGTACTCCTGGTAAAACTTGTTGGCACCCACCATTTTCTCTCCATGCATTCGTCGTAACAACCCTAAAAATGACTTTAGAAATTCTTCGCTGTATTCATCCACCAACCTTTTTGAGTTATGTCCCGCATCCGACATCTTGGTACCTAATTTCCTGATATGGGACTCTGACTGGATGTGACATTTGAATCCATTTTCATCAAGACACTGTCTCTCACATATCTGGCAATAGAATTTAGTTTTCTGAAGTCCCTTTAGGACCCTTTTCCTTGTATTACGGTCCCTATTACCCATAAAACAAAAGACAAAAGATGTTAGCGATATGGAGGAAAAAAATATGAGTATCAGCAAAGAAAAAAAAAATATTGGTGTCCTCGAAGAGTCCACAAAGGTGTCCTCAAGGTGCCCTCGAAGTTTCCTTCTCTTCACTTGTTTTCGTCTCATACAATGACAAATCCATATGATGGCCTCCCTGATCAATGGACTATTAAAATCTCGAGAAATTATGATCAAGAATACTACTACAACCAAGAAACTGAAGAGTCTCGATGGGAACCTCCTGAAGGTACAGACGAAACAAAGTTGAGCTCTTACTTAGCAAAGGGCTTGCATAGACCAACCAAAGTCAAAGTCAGTCACATTTTAGTTAAGCATAAGGATTCTAGAAGACCGGCATCTTGGAAAGAAGATCATATCACTCGAACTAAAGAAGAAGCTATAGATATATTGAGAGGTTACAAGTTAGAGATTGACTGCGGTGAAAAGACCTTTGCAGATGTTGCCCGAGAGTCAAGTGATGATAATTCTCACGTCAAGGGAGGGGATCTAGGCTATTTTGGTAAGGGAGAAATGCAGCCAAGCTTTGAAAGAGCCAGCTTTGCCCTCCAGGTTGGAGACAGGAGTGATATCGTTGAAAGCAATAGCGGTGTTCATCTCATCGAGAGAACCGGTTGAGATCCATCTACCATATCTATATACTTTGATTTTCCCACTTTTCATGTTTTCTGCGAAGAAAACTTTCTTTACATCTCCTAATTCACATTCCTCTTTCTCTTCCATCTACTTACGGATCCTTGCCCTTTCTGCTTATGACTCCTCTGCTGCCGTCTCTCTCGCTGTGCAGCTCTGTCGTTGCTACGACTTGCAGAGCCGTCAAGTTCGGCTTGGACTCTCCAGCTTCCTATCACTCCTGCACCCGTCTCTTCTCCACAAATTTACCCGCTGCTTTTGCTTTTTCATCCACGCGAACAAAAATCACCTCCTCCACCTTCGGCGGTTCCTCCACCGCGGCCATCCCGTTAAACGGCGTACTCTTTTTTTCTTCATCCGTTATCGCAAACATAAAAGATTCCTTCCTTTGCCCCCTTTCCTCTTCTTCTTCTTCCCTTATTCGTCACTATTCTCAGTCTTCAATGTCTTCCGATTCTGGCAGACAACTTTTGCCCACAAATGTTAAACCTCTTCATTACTATCTAACTTTGGAGCCATTGTTTGATCGTTTCAAGTTCAATGGTCAAGAGGTTATCGATCTTGAGGTTCAAGACGATTCAGACTCAATTACTCTTCATACTTTGGAAATTGATATTTTAGATACCTCCTTGACCACTGGTACTGGTGATATCGTTAAGCCTGTTGGCATTACCACCAATGAAGATGATCAAACTACCACCTTTAAATTTAACGAGACTCTTTTGAAAAGGGGACAAATCGCCAATTTACACATTAAATTTGTCGGTGAATTGAATGATAAGATGGCCGGTTTCTATCGTTCCACATATGAGGAGAATGGTGAGGTTAAGTACCTTGCTACCACTCAGATGGAGCCTACTGACTGCCGTCGTGCCTTCCCCTGTTTCGACGAACCCAATTTGAAGGCTAGATTTTCAATCAGCTTGATTGGTAACAAGAAGCTTACATTTTTGTCGAACATGGATGTAAAACAGGAAGAAGGTATCGATTCTACCAGGAAGAAAGTCGTTTTCAATGCCACTCCACCCATGTCCACCTACCTTGTTGCCTTTATAGTGGGTGATTTGTCGTACGTCGAGTCGGAATACAAGTTTAATGACGTCCCTGTCAGAGTTTATACAACTCCTGGCTATGAGGCAAAGGGTCAATATGCTGCAGAGCTCGGTGCCCGTGCTTTAGAGTACTACGAGAAGTGTTTCGGTATCAAATACCCACTTCCAAAAATGGATATGGTTGGTATCCATGACTTCAGTGCAGGTGCTATGGAAAATTGGGGTGTCGTTACTTACCGAATGGTTGATCTTCTCTATGACGAGCAGAAATCCACCTTGGACACTAAATTGAGGGTCTCGGAAGTTGTGGCCCATGAATTGGCTCACCAATGGTTTGGTAACTATTGTACTCTTGATTTCTGGGATTCTCTTTGGTTAAACGAAAGTTTTGCTACCTATATGTCCTGGAAATGTTGTAACGAGTTCTATCCTGACTGGAAAGTCTGGGAGAACTTTGTTGGCGAATCTTTGCAGTACGCCTTATCTTTGGATGGTCTTCGTTCTTCGCACCCTATTGAAGTTCCTGTTAAGCGTGCTGATGAGATCAATCAGATATTTGATGCCATTTCTTATGAAAAGGGTTCCTCTGTGTTGAGAATGCTCGCAAACTGGCTGGGTGAAGACGTGTTCATCCAGGGTGTTTCTAAGTACTTGAAGAAGCATGCATTTTCCAATGCCAAAACCGAAGCTCTTTGGGAGGCCCTATCTGAAGTGTCTGGTAAGGATGTTGAAGGAACCATGAAAGTATGGACCGAGAGAGTCGGCTATCCATTGGTGTCCATTAAAGAAAGTGGCTCTAATGTGATTGCTACGCAGCATAG
Organism: Brettanomyces nanus; assembly: GCF_011074865.1. NCBI lineage: Eukaryota > Fungi > Ascomycota > Pichiomycetes > Pichiales > Pichiaceae > Brettanomyces > Brettanomyces nanus. Next base: position 894,847 of record NC_052376.1, on the reverse strand, counting down.
ATTTCTCACTACTGGCGACGTCAAGCCTGAGGATGACGGTACCGTTTATCCTATTTTCCTTGGTCTCAAGACCGATGCCGGACTTGATGAGTCTGTTGTATTCGATAAGCGTTCAATGGAAGTTCCTGTGAAGGACAAGTCCTCGTTTTTCAAAGTGAATGGTAATTCCAACGGCGTCTTCCGTGTTAATTACGAGCCTGAAAGATGGGCCAAATTGGGTAAGGCTGCATCGAAGTTGTCCGTGGAAGATCGTATCGGCCTGGTTGCAGATGCGGGTGCTTTGGCAGTGCCGGGTTTCTCCAAGACTAGTAACTTATTGTCTCTTGTGTCTGGATGGAAGTCCGAGTCTTCAGTTTTCGTCTGGGACGAGATTCTCACTCGTTTGGCTGCCATAAGAGGTGCTTGGTTGTTTGAGGACAGGGCCGTTAAAGATGCCATCAAGTCGCTTACCCTCGATCTTGTTGGAGAGAAGTCCAATACTTTAGGTTGGAAGTTCGGCAAGCATGAATCTTTCTTGGATCAAAGATTGAAGGGACTTTTGTTTGGATCTGCTCTTAGCGCTGGGGACTGTACCGTGGTTGCAGCTGCAGATAAGATGTTTGCGGACTACGTTGCTGGGGACAAGGAAGCTATTCATCCAAATTTAAGGGTCAGTATCTTCAATAGCATTGCATCCAAAGGAGGAGAGAAGGAATTCAAGCAGTTGGTGTCCATCTACGAGCATCCACAGTCAATGGATGAAAAGATTGCTGCATTGAGATCGCTGGGTAGATTTGAAGACTCTGCAATCTTATCCAGGGTTCTTTCTTTACTACTAGATGGTACTGTAAGATCCCAGGACATCTACATTCCATTGCAAGGTATGCGTATACACAAGCTTGGTGTGGAGATGTTGTTCAAATGGATGTGTGAGAAATGGGACACTTTGTGTCACATGCTTCCTCCAGGCTTGAGTATGCTTGGATCCGTTGTTCAACTCTGTACCTCCGGCTTCACCAAGGAGGAACAGTATAAGAAGGTTGAAGAGTTCTTCCAGACTAAGGATACTAAGGGTTTCAACCAGGGTTTGGCTCAAGCCTTGGAAACTATAAAGAGTAAATCCGGTTGGGTTGCAAGAGATTCTAAGGACGTTGAAGCTTGGTTGAAGGCCAACGGATACTTGAAATAATTCATATAATTATATACATAAACCGAATAATATAAGGATATAAGTTCCTAATCAGGTAATAGCGACAGGATTTTTTGACGACAATATTGGAGCTTTTTTGTATCTTATTTTGTTCTTAGACAAGCAAAAGACAAGCAGAAGACAAAGCAGAAGACAAAACAGAAGACAGAAACTTGCAGAGATGAAGAGTGAATCAACAACAGATTCTAGATTTCCAACGTGGATTACTCCTAAAGTACAGAAAGTAGTGGAAGGACAAGAAGACAGTCTTTTTAATCCTTTAAATATACCGGAATCTATTCAGGAAGATAAAGGAATTAGCCCTTCATCGAGTCCTAGAACGGCAGGTTCAGGGAATACCGTTACTACAGCTACTACTGGGGCCACGGGAGCTACTGGAGCTACTGCAGCCACTGGAGCTACCAGAGCCACCACTGCCAGCATGCTGGCAAAGAACCTTATCAAAGCACTGCATGAACAGCAACTCAGTGTCGAGATATCAGATTATGATTCAGAGATGATTCGTATCCTACAGGAAGAAAACTTCAGTGATACAGATTCCATGATGTATTATTCATCTCCGTGCCAAAGATCGAAGCATCTCGAATCCGACAACGAGATTGAAAGTCGGTTCGATTCCTGGTTGAAAGTAACCGAAAATAATCTACAACAATATCAATCGTTAACGAAACAAGCCAGTCTTAGCCGACTGAAGTTGGTTGAAAGAGTCCAAAAGATGCTGCAGCGACTAGGCCAGAGCAAGGTTGGAACCCAGCAACAACAACTGCTGATGCTGCAGTGGTGTCAAAACCTCCTAAAAGAGGCCAACTACATGTAAAAACCCAAAAGCAGTCTTAAATATTTTTTTTCTTTTGTATTATCTTATCTTGTCAAGTAAATTACATTAGAGTAAAGACAAATAAGAAGAAAGAAAGAGAGTGAAAAGGTTGGCAAGGGATGAATGCACAAGCCAAAGCTAGAAACTAACTTACTTTCTGAATCTTCTTGGAACTCTGTTGGCGGAAACGGTGTTGACAGAGGTTGGTAATTTGAAACCCAAAGACTTGATCATGTCATCAGTGTCAGCGTCGATAAACAATAGTCCCTTAGTCTTAGACAAATCCAAGGCAGAAACCTCTGGGACATACTGGTCCTTTCTCTCTCTCTCGTCTTCTTGCAACTTGAAAGAAATACCTCTAACTGGTCCCTTTTGAATTCTCTTCATCAAATGAGTAGTGTAACCAGCGATCTTGTTTCTCAATCTCTTGGATTGAATCTCGGCGATCTCATCACAGAGTCTCTTGTTGGTCTCAAAGTCCATGGTCAACTTAGGATAGTATTTCTCTATCAAAGTCTTGGCGGCTCTCTTGACGGTCTTAGTTCTAACTCTACCCATCTTGTTTGTATATTCAGTTGTTCCTTAACACAAGAGAAGTAACCGAACTCACTAAATCGTGAAAAAACTTCTTTTGAAAAATTCTGACTTCACCGCGCGACTCCCCCGTGAACTCTTCTTCACTGGTGCGAGGTGTTTGTGACTGGTGGTGGTTTTTCCTCCATTATTTTTTTTTCTTGCTTCCTTCCTTTCTTGCACAGCCACAGTAATGTAGCCAGCGAATACGCCCGATCCATAATCATAAGCCATCCGTATACACGCCTACTGTTTCGGGGTCTCTGTCATTCCAAAAAATCCATTCCTAACTCCATATCCATTCTTTGGACCCTATATTACAGTACTCGCTAGTTCGAGATAAACTGTTACCATCACCTACAAGTATACCTCTTGGTTACTTCTGCCCTTTTAGTTGCTCTCAAGGCATTTTCGGCAGTCTCTTTTTTTTTTTTTGTTGCTTAGCTTGTATACATCCTTGCACCACCACCAGATATGGCCAAATTCCATTGCGATGTATGTTCCTCTGATTGCACAAGACGTATCCGAATCAAATGCGCTGAATGCACAGATTATGACCTCTGTGTGCCGTGCTTTGCCAAAGGTCGTGCTACTGGTAAGCACAAACCTTGGCATGCATATAGAGTGATCGAACAGCATCAATATCCTATCTTTGATAAGGACTGGGGAGCAGATGAAGAATTGTTATTGGTGGACGGATGTCAAACTCTGGGTCTTGGAAACTGGCACGATATTGCAGATTACATCGGAGGACGATCCAAGGAGGAAGTTGGTGAACACTACGAGAAGGTATATCTGAACTCTGAATACTATCCTATTCCGGATCTCAACCAATCGTTTCCTCAATTGTCAACGACACGATTTCTTAGTCGGCGTAAGGAAAGACTCGATGCTCGCAAGAATCTGCCGCTTCCACCACCTACTAAGATCCTAACATCGGGACCATTATGTTCGGATATTCAGAGATACATGCCTGGACGACTAGAATTTGAAGAAGAACCGGATGATGATGCAGAAAAAGTGATCCAGGACATGGTTTTCGATCCCGAAGACTCTGAGCAGGACGTGGAATTGAAATTCATGATATTAAGAATTTACGATGAGAAATTGACGATACGTGCAGAAAGGAAAAGGTTGATTTTAAAAGATGGACTATTGAATTACAAGCAGAATAATGCTGTGGACAGAAAGAGAACCAAGGATGAGAAAGAATTGTATAATAGAATTAAGCCATTTGCTCGTGTGATGAGCAACGAGGATTTCCCTGTTTTTTCACAGGAAGTTATGAACGAGTTCAAGATCAGAAATAGGATTTATCAACTTCAGAACTGGAGAAGAAATGGTATCACTACAATTGATCAGGGTGAGCATTTTGAGAAGGAAGAATCGAATAGACTGGCCAGAATCTCATTACCTTCCAGTGGTACAAGGCATAGCCATTCCCACTCACACTCTGGTAGACATTCAAGATCGCAAACTCCGGAGTCCTCCAGTAAGTGGAGTAGAAGGAAGGGGGGATCTATGCTCTCATCGATTTATTCTGATCATCCAGACATCACTGCTGCTCCTGATTATGAGTTATTGTCTCCAGAAGAGAGACATTTGTGCACGACTCTTAATATTCTGCCTAAACCTTATTTTGCCATTAAGGAAGCTCTGTTCCGTGAATTACTTAGTAATTGCGGTCAACTGAATAAAAAAGCCGCCAAGGAGATGTTGAATATCGATTCCACAAAGATCAGTAAGATCTACGACTTCTTTGTGAGCCAGAGATGGTGTCGGGCCAATTGATCAATGTATATTATAATGCTCAGGTTAACGAAATAGAAAAAAAAAAAATATTTAAAGAAGAAGAAAAAAAGAAACGACGATCGAGACTGAAATTTTTCACTTGAAAATCTTCAGCGAGAAGTTATTCACCACTATCTTCAAGCATCTGAAGCTAGTGGTTACCGATAAAATATGTCCGATAAGGCTCGATATTACCTCGAAAAGTCCGTTCCTGAACTTGAGGATCTCGAACGGAAGAAACTCTTCAATAAGAAAGAAATTAATGCGATTATGAGAAGATGGACGGACTTTGAGCATAGGATCATGAGTATGGGTTCGAAGCCAACGGATTATTTGAACTATGTGAAGTATGAAAAGAATCTTGACAAACTCAGAAAACTGCGGCTTAAGCGTATGAAGTCTTTTGTTGATTCCAAGCCTTCCATATCTGATGTCAGTGGACAAAGAAGGATTTTCTTTATATTTGAGAGAGGAGTTCGTAAGTTTCCTAAGAGTATGGACCTTTGGGCCAACTACTTGAAATATGCGAAAAAGAATGGATCAGTGAAAGTGGTATACAAGATTTATACCATGCTTTTACAACATCAACCTAGAAATGTTAACGTTTGGCTTAGTGCTGCAAAATATGAGTACGAGTCCAATAAGAACGTGAAATCTGCTAGGAACTTGTTGAAGAGGTGTCTTCGATTCAACGGTGATGAGTTATTACCATGGATGGAATTTATCAAGTTTGAGATGAATTATTTGTCAAAGCTTTTGGTTAGGAGGAAGTTGTTGAATTTGATCACCGAGAAGCAGCAACAGCAGGATTTGAAAGAGAACGAAGAAGTTCATAAGGACGGATTGGCTGAGGGAGATGAGGTGGTTTCCTTGGGTAAAGCAGCGGCTGATGAGGTCAACGAAGCCACTGAAGCTGACGAATTGAGCAATCTTCCTGACCTTAACATGAGCACTCTTGGGTCAATCGAGGACAACCCTGTACTTCGAGGAGATTTGATAATGACATTATATGATGTCTGTGTAGCAACTATGATCAAGTCGTTACAGGAGGAAAACGACAAGTTTTCCAAGACATGGGAAATCTGCACCAAAGTAATGGCCATCGTGGATAAGTTCGATACTCTAGACAGAGGTTACTTGTGCACTCACATAGTCAATGATCTGATGGATAGATATCCTTTCAACGATACAGTAATATTTCTGTACCTAACACTACCGTTGAGATACGTCAGCATTGATGACAACGAGTTTGTTTCTACGCTACAGATATCTGTTAAACTATATCAGTCGTGGACATATCGTACCAAGGCCGAAGAGGGAGTTAAGAACAGCATCAAGAAACAATATCTTAACTTCCTAACGGAACGATATCTTTCCCAGGCTCAGAATGACACTAAAGAGCTACTTGGTTTGTTAATGAAAAAGCTTAATTAGACAATATATTCACTCCACCTTATCAATGTAACTAGCGTGTAGCTTACGATTCAACCGTTTGTAAGAGAACACCAAAGTAATTATCGAGCCTAATAGAATACTACTGACGGCTATCACCGAATACCAGAATGCGGTGAAGTCTTCGGGTAGTCTATAGGTGACAATACCCTTCTTCTCGTCCTCCTCTTCAGTACCCTCCCGTATCTGCTTCAAAGTTGTCCATCTGACATCGAAATTGAGCTCCACAAAGTCTCCGATAATCACCCTGGTGGTGTTAACCGAAGAAGAGAAACTTGTTCCAGAGACAATCTGTCCGTCTTGGAGATTATCGCTGAAGAGTAGTAAATTGACATTTGGATCAAGGTTGAAATGAGATTCCAATACATCTCCCCTCATCTGAACAGTAAACGGTATGTACATTGCGGAATCCGGCTTCACGGGTAATCGGCAACTGAACGGAGCATCTTGGTGAAGATATAACTGGAACAAATGATAGATTTTGTCCTCGAAATGGATAGTACATTTGAACTGTTGGTCGACACCAAAATATAGCAGAGGAGGTTTCCTTGTTTCCCGGCAGATAGGGAAATCTATGTAGATAATATTTCCCTTCTCGTCGAAGAAATGCTCTCCCGTATCTATCTGTCTCTTGGTGCACTCCAATGGAATCATATCTCCTTTCCTAAACGAAGCATAAGTGGAAATATCTGAGTCTGACATCGGATAAGGCTGAATGCTTCCTGCATTTACAAAGCCTGTCAGGAGTCCTAAAGTTTCCAAAAGAAGGTATATTGGATTCATAATGGACAATGTATCTAAGAAAGAAGCACACTGACAGTTGATCCATCAAAGAATCTCTAGGCAATTTAGCCGTGCTAAAAAAAGAAAGCCCCCAGGCCCGCAGCTACAGTTACGGCTACAGCTACAGGTCCCCCGCAAAACTCTACCGGGCCGCACAACCCATACGTAATCCTATCTCTAATAGTAAAGATTCAATACAACAATTACGAAAACTCCAGTGGTTTACCAGAATCCTGCATAAGTCCCAACATGGATGCATCATCTGTAGGCAGGTTCTTCAGACATTTCTTGCGGGCCTTTTGAGACCTCCAATGAGCAATTAGCCCGTCTTTTCTCTTAAACACTTTACCACAACCCCATCTCTGCCCGTTTTTCAGTAATCCACCACACACAAACCCTGATGCAGTCTTATGCTGATTATTTTCATGTCTTCTACGATCACTATGGCGTGCAAATGTCTTCAAACATACTGAGCATTGAAAAGGCTTTTTATGTTCATGACTGGATTGAATGTGCGACTTCAAATTCATCCTCCGTGAGAATGTCTTATCACAATTGGGGTAAGTACAGGCAAACTTCTGTGGTCTCTGAACCTTCGAAGAGTTTTGAGTATGGAAAGACGTCATAGAAATCATTGACGGCTGCATAGAGGCCATTGCAGCTGCTGCCGAGGCAACGGATTGCGATGACTGTAAAGACTGAAGGTTGGTACCGCTTCCGGAGTCACCATTAGCTTCACTAACTCCATTGAGGTTAAAATCGGTAACCTTCGAATTCCATTGCATAGCAACCGCTGCTGCTGCTGCTGCCGCTGCTGCCGTAGCCTGTGATGACTGCTTCCCTATCGGCTCGACAGAGTTGGCAAGCGTGAAAAGGGGATTGTTATCTTGGCTATGTCGTTGCTGAACCTTGTTGATTCTGTCAGTTGAGGTAGAGCGCGAAGACGTAGCTGAAAGATGATCTGCCGGGGTCGATAGTCCTGATTTGGTCTCATTCTGACCGTATGCAAATAGGTTGTTGGCAAGGCTGTTATTTATACTCGCAACGTTTAAAGATGAAGGCAACTTTTTGCCATTCTGATGGGAACTGCTTTCAGCATCTCTAACATTACTCGTAGAAGATGTAAAATAGTTAGTTGATCTTGGTCCTGCTTGTCCTGTTGGTCCTGCTTGTCCTGTTGGTGGCGTGGATCCTGTGGATCCTGTGGATCCGATGGAACCGATGGAGCCTGTTTGTCCCGTGCTTCCTGAGGTTCTTGTAGTCCCAGTGGAGAAGGCAGCCGGGTTAAAAGAAGATAGTAACGAGGCTGTGGAATGCGGTGCACTGCCCGAGCTCTCCATTACAGGGCTGGCAGTGCTGGTAGTGGTGATGGCCGTGTTGACAGAGTCGGCAGTGCTGATTATACCGGAATTGGGGTTTTGCAAAGGATTTGAACTCATAATGCTGGCAGCCGAAGATGACTTGGAGGCGATACAATTGAACAGAATGGAAAGAGTTGTATGTATACAAAGGAAAAATTAAATAGTGTGCAAAAGGGAATTTTTTCGAGCTCCCTACTTGCTTACTTGCTTCTTCGTTTCATTAGCGTTATTAGAGTGCGAATATAGTATATAGTAAAGACCTGGTTGGAGATAAGCTTTAAGAAAAAAAAGTCTGATAGTACCAACGAGACAAAACGACAGCTCCCAAAGAGAGGGAAGTAATATATTTGAAGATAGTCAGAAAATCGTCGTTCATAAGTCCATAAAATCGATCGTTACGCTGCAATCGGAGCTGAAGCGGAACGTTTGTGAGAAATTTGGTAGCCTCACTATGACTGTTCGAATAATAATTCGTGGTGGCATTGATCACCAAATAATTACTGCCAAGATCATCAATAGAGATGTCAACTGGGCTGATAGCGCACCAACAAACCTTAATAAAGTATTTGTAACCGACATCCAACTGAGATAGATCCACGATGACTGTTTGTGTTTGGTGATTGTCTTGCGGTTTGATTAGAGTAAGAGGTTCGAAGTCCACTCGTATATCTTGCGCGTATTGAGAGCCTCCTATAACGACGGTCTGGTACTGATTTAGTAGGAGATTGCTTATTGACTTGTTAGAAAACTGTGTACGATCGACGACAAAAGTCTCTGTGTTACCAAAAACCCGACTTATGAGACCCAGAAGTAGGAGCAGCAATACTTGAATTCGTATGTTTTGTATCCCTAATGAACCAACTCCGCCCCGCATGTCAAAAATGAATATGGAAATTAAATAAATGTATGAATAAATAAATAAATCAAGTTAAATATCCCCTAAACGAGTATCCCCGGACGACACATGGATATGCCAAACAAGGTGTAACGAGCATAGGCTGGTTTATCTGAGCACTTCCTCTGCTCGTTTTGCTCGCGTGGCTCGCGTGGTTCGCATGGCTCGCATGGCCCGCATGGCCCGCTGAACTATCGTCTCGGTTTCGTTCCTAAAAAAATAATGAAGATCGTCTCGTATAAATCGTTTAAGAAAAGTGATTCGATTTTCGCTCAAGTCTGCAAAAGCGAAAAAAAAACAGCGTTTGGAAGGCTGTGGAAAGCCGTCAAAGGCCTGAAATGACTTAAAATTTCTTCAAAGGCAGTGAAACGCCTTGAAATGCTCTGGAAGACTGGTAAATGCCATGAAACTGAACGAGTGGATGGATGACTGTAACTCTGGAAATCTGGAAATCTGGAAATCTGGAAAAACTTTTTTTTCTTTTCACATGTTTTTTCACCGTTTCTCTACTAAACGAGCAGGTCGCGATGAAAGAGGCTTCATTTAGTTACCATATATAACAATCCTACTTAGTAGTAGGTAGACTTTTCTCAGATCTATCCTGGTTGTATCTGTGCTTTTTATATCTAATTCATAAGCTAAGCGTTTTATCAAATTTCTCTTTCTCAGTCATGTCCTCTCAGCCAGATAATAACACTGTCTATGACATTATCGTCATTGGAGCAGGTGTCGTCGGCCCTTGTATCGCCAAAAACATGGCTAGACAGGGAAGGAAAGTGCTCATCGCCGAGCGTGAATGGAATCTGCCTAACAGAATTGTCGGTGAGTTGATGCAGCCTTCTGGTTTAAAAGCTTTGAGACAGTTGGGTATGATTAAGGCCATTAACGGTATCGAGGCTATTGAGGTTGATGGTTACTATATCGAGTTTAATGGTAAAGAAGTCACCATCGACTATCCAAGCAAGAACGTTGAGTCCAAATTGAACAACACTCCTGTTCCCGGAGCCATTAAAACTGGTGATGAAGATAAAGTTGGTTCGGATTCAACCATCAGTGCTAAGAAGTGGGAAGAGTGTCCTCATGTTAAGGGATGTGCATTTCGTCACGGTGAGTTTTTGACAAACCTCCGTGACCAATGTTTGAGTGAACCAAACGTCACCAAGTTGGATGGAAATGTTACTGGTCTTGTTAAAGATGATGATCAGCGTGTCTGTGGTATTAAAGTCGCCGATAAAGGTGTGTTCAAAGGTCGTTTGATTGTCAACTGTGACGGTATTTATTCCAAGTTTAGAAAGGAGATCGGTGAGGATTACGTGCCAACAGTGGGCTCATATTTCGTGGGAATGGAGTTGATTGATGCCAAGATGCCAAGACCCAATCATGGTCATGTGCTCTTGGGAAAGCATGCTCCTGTTTTGCTTTACCAGATCTCTCCTCATCAGAGTCGTATCTTATGCGCTTATCGTTCCAAAACTTTACCTAAGCGTAACGATGTTCTACAGTACTTGCGTGAGAATGTTCTTCCTCAGTTGCCTAAGTCGCTCTGTCCAAGCTTCAAGGCTGCCCTTGAGAAAGATGGTCAGGACATTTATAGAGCCATGCCGAACCAATATTTAACAGCCAGATTGAACAATACTCCTGGTTTCATCTGTATCGGTGATTCTCTTAATATGAGACATCCTTTGACTGGTGGTGGTATGACTGTTGGTCTTAACGATGCTGTTATGTTCTGTAAAATGCTTTCTGATGTCTCGAATGAGGACTTGGCTGATGAAGAGATCGTCCTCGAGAAGATGATCGATTTCCATAACGAGCGTAAGAGCTTGGATGTTATTATCAACACCTTGTCTATTGCTTTGTACACCTTATTTGCTGCTGATAGTAAGTATCTTACTATTTTGCAAAGAGGTGTTTTTGGTTACTTCTTAAAAGGAGGTCTCTGCATTGAAGAGCCAATCAGCTTACTCAGTGGTTTAACTCCAAGTATCTGGACTTTGTTTGTCAACTTCTTTGCTGTTGCTTTCTACGCTTGCCAGCTGAATTTTATCGCTAGAGGCATCTTGGGCTTCCCTGTCGCTCTATTCGAAAACATAGGTGTCTTAATCACGGCTGCTTTCGTTCTTTTACCTCTTTTGCTCAAGGAGATTCTTAGCTGAATGAAAATGCGAAGTCAAGGCCTTTGACACCTTTGCATATCTTATTACTATCGACCTTCTTATCGATACTTTCTCTTATTAAATTCTACATGTTGCTTTCTCCTGCTTTTTTTTGAGTTGGCTTTCATGTTATTATTATTATTATTATTGTCCTCCTTAGATGTTATTTTCACTATTTTTTTGTCTTATTTTCCAGTAACTCTACCTAATTTCTTCTTCATTTGTTCATTGTTTGAGGACTCAGCTATATAGAAAACCTCGATTATTGAAACTTAAACTCAGGGTGAGTGGTTTTCAGAGGATGGTCTAGTTCCAATTCAAATTGAAGATGCAGTTGTTCTTACCTTCGTGCAATTTAAGGTAAAAAACAGTCTTTCCTAATCGGGTAATTTAACTATGGTTGCAACCTCAACTCTACGAGTATGGTTCTTAAGAGGCCAGGAGCAGTAGCAAGGGAGTTTCAATATTGATATTACATTTTAGTTGTATATCTCCGGTGTCACCTTCTGTTGTATCACCTTCTGTTGTAGTCTTATTTTTGCCATATTATTATCCATCTCATTCCCCAGCTTAAGCCGGCATCGCTTCGAGTCCAACCAAATCTCGTTCGAGATTCTTTTTAGTTTTTCTTTACCCGCGACAAGATTATTGGGCTCTATTCGAAATGGTTGTCTTCACCACACCATTCCTCTTTTTTGCTATTATACATAAATTACCTATCAACAGATGTCCGAATCGCCAGAAGATCAACACGTCACTTACTCATCGACTATTCTGGTTGAAAAACCACCCATTGAGGCGATGGAGGCCCTAAAAGTTCGGAATTCTCAGCTAAAAGAAATCAATCACCAGCTGGCCGAATGGCTCACTGCTTATGGACGTCTAAGGCTCAAATACGTGGACGAGTTGAAAAAATTGACCTACAAGGGCGATGTTTTGTTCACGGAATCCACAAATTCCAAACTTCACAACGATAGGATCGACTCCTTGGGGTTTGTCTCGCCTATGTGGTCGTCTCTCTTACAGATTGCTCACGATGAGGGAAGGTATTTTGACTCAACCACTAGAATGATGGGCCGCGATATGATTGCTCCTTTGAAGCTCTATACTAGAAGAAACGGGTCCATTTTAGTGGAGATGGATGAGATAGTCGAATTGGCCCGTAAAATTGCCTCTTCCGAGAAGTCAGGAAAGGAAGATGCTAAGTCCATGACCCAGTGGTCTGAAAGGGCCCCTAGTTTCTTTGAGGTGTTTGAGAGATACGATTATAATCGGCTTATTCTTCTTAAGGATGTGTTTTTGAAATACCAAACGGAGATGTCAGATGTTTTGACCAATTTTAAGAAGGATAGCGAGGCTGGAATGGAGCATGTGCTCAGTTTCAATCCGTCTGATGAGATGAAACGTTTTGCCGATGCTGTGAATGAGAAGACTTTACCCATTCATACGATTAAGGCGCCTAAAATAGAGGAAGATGTATCTTCTGGCATTGGTACGACCGGTACTGCCGGTGCTACTGGTGCAGCAGCGATTGCTTCTGGGGCCTCCGAAGCCAGTGTTAGAGTAGCTTCCGGTGCCTCGACAGTAAGAACGGTCCCTCAATCGGGAAGTAAACGTCTCTCCATTTTGCCTGGTCATCGTCGTAATCAGGACCGTAATAGACAAGAGAGTATTGGAAGCTTCACGGACAATCCAGCTGCACGGGTGTCAAACTCATCGGGCAGCACTTTACATAAGAAAAAAGGTATGCGATCAAGGTTTGGAACCATTTTCCACAGAAAGAAGAAGGATAAGGAATCGGACAGCCTCCGTAGTAGTACCATTGCTGAGTCGGAGACTGAGTCTTTGGCTACGCACGAAACGAGAAGTTCGACACGACAAGAAAAGCATACGAAAGCTAAAGAATTGAAACAAGAGCCTAAGGAAGAGCCTAAGGAAGAGCCCAAGGAGATCAATAAAGAGCCCAAGGAGGATCCTAAGGAAGGGCCCAGGGAGGAGACCAATGAAGACCCCAAGGAGGAGCCCAAGGAAGATTCTAGCGCAGCAGAGAAGGAAACTAAATCGGCTGTTTCTGAAGATCATATGGAGTCTCCTGCATTCTATCCTGCTATGCGTCCTACTAAACGTTCTGGTTCTGGGGCTAGTGGCACTTTATCCCAAATTACGCCTGAGCAACAGGAAGAAGGGCAGAGTGCTAATTCTACAACCCTTGATCCTGCTGTGCCGCAGCCAGCATCTGTATCCACCAATGATCCTCCTCCACCTCCATCTTCTAGAAAGCATGTTGGTTCTGAGCTCAGCTCCCCTACGATACCACCTGCCAGAAGTTTGCGGGGTTCTGTCCCTCTTCCTCCTGCACAGCGAAGGATCAGTACAATGGAAAGCTTAAAACCTGCAAATACCGGCCTCTCCTCTCAAAGTACTGGCTTGTCCGGCAATGTTACCGGAGGTGGTGGCCTTGTAAGTGGGCAAATTGTTCATCCTTCGCTGACTAATCCTGGTTTGAATGCTTCAATAGTCGAGCTTTTCAATGCGTCTTTCAAATCCGGCAAAGTTATTCGTTCTAACGCAATAGGCGAAATTGCTTTCAGTTACATCCTTGAAGAGCCAATCAAGAGGATTCCTTCGAGAATTAATCTTCTATTGAGCTCAAAGTCGGATGCATTGTTGCCAGCTTTCGTTGTCAACCCTTTGTTCTTACAGCAAGGTACTAAATCACCAAACAGTTTTGTGCTCAGCCAACCTTCTCAAATAAACTTACGTACTGTGGGTGGTTTGAAGTACATGCTCAATGATCCCATACCACCGATAGTTATACATTCTATCTGGAAACATGAGCCCTCAAAGTCTACGGTGATAATTTCGCTAAAGCCTGCCATGATTCTTGAGAAATACCTCAAAGAAGGAAAAGTGATCCTATCCAATCTTCTGGTATCTGTGTCGATTCAGGATGCTCACGCAATTTCTGCCGCCACCAAACCTTCGGGTTCTTTCAGTAGAGAAAAGAGTAGAATAACGTGGAATTTGCCAGATGGAATCGTTTTCGACACTTCCAAGAAGGAGGAGCGTTTGATTGCAAGGTTTATCACAGATGGAATTGCAAGAGAATCGGACTCTGGTGTTCAAATGAGATTCACTATCAACGGCGAGGATGGTGCCTCCTTTGTCGGGGGTCTCAGTAACGATCTAGAAATATTGGCAGAAGATGAGGACATGATTGAGGATCCCTTCAGCAGTACGTCAAGTCTTCCTGATACCAAGCCAGCTGCGTCAGGTGATTGGTTAGAGGTTCCAACGCTGAAGACTGTTGTAGCAGGCGGATACTCGGGCCATGTGTAAATTTGTAAAAGGGTAAAGAACGAAAGTGCACTCACTGATTTTCTCTACGTATATGTCTATAGTTTGATTTTGATACATCCATTAATTAATTAATAATACAAAGACGTCTCCGCGCCGGGAGTGCAGTATTCTATATCTTCAACTTGTCTGGCTCAACAGAATAGGAATAGCTGATTGCCACGGTTTTATTGGAACTAGAAACGGGCAGTTGATAATTCAAGACTCCTCTGACGATAAGATCGAAAGGATTTCTTGAAATATTGAGCCATTTCCTACTTGGTTCACGGATATCTGGAGGTGAACCACTCGGAGGTTCCTCTGGTTTATTTATGCGCATATTATCTCCATCACCATTTTTATCATCATCGTCAAACGAGCATGGGTTCATTATTTTCATCTCAGTCAGACTGGAATCCTTCTGACGGGTAAAGCATCCACCTTGAAAACGCAATGGGATGTCCAATTCTTTCATGGATCCAAGAAGAATAGTACTGTAAGGTTTCTCCTTTTCTTTCGGTTTGTTCTTTTTAGCGTCCTTTACCGTATATGTATATGCATCCACGACATACTGTGTCTTAGCAAACACATCGAGCTGAACATCGTATATCGACACAGGCATAACTCCAGGATTGAAAGACTCAATTTCAATATTAAACACAAACTCCTCATCCGATATTAGTATATCTCGTATTGATGTGACCTTAGTGCTTTGGAGTTCTTTGGACGTTGCCAGAATGAATCCTCCAATAAATCCCACTGATAAAAGCAAAAAGATGAGTCCGATTGTGTAACAAAAGTTCCTTAACTGTCTAAGTCTCTTCGCACGAGAGCTGGTAAAATCATGGGGATTGAAGTACAAGTTCTTCTTCTTTTTCCGTAATAATTTGCTGGCACCCTGTTTATTGGGGAGATATTCGTGGTTTGAATCCAAAAGAAGAGGATCCTGAGGTTCATCAACTTTGCTATCATATGTTGGCACGACATTCGGATAAACCCTATTCAAGGAGTTGAAAGTACCATATTGACCATAGCCATGAGAAGGTTTAGCCGGATCTGCTAATGAATACTCGTCGTCAAGATCTGAATCGTAGTCCATGGAGGATGGTATCGTTCCCAACGTTCCAAGTTGGTTGTTGTTCATATTAGCATTGTTCTGCCTGTTACCGTACATCTCATTAAGTTCATCCTCATCATCCTCGTCAAATGAGAAATCCCCCACATCAATACCAGAATATTTCCTTGGGGGAACACCTTTGGAGTCAAATATTCTAGATGTAATCTCTCTCAATTCGTTGTGTGGAGGTTCTCCGGTGGTAACTGCGTTAGTGGCATCAGGCTGGTTTGCGATCACAGAGAGAGAATCCATTCTGGATGTCTTTCTATGCAGTCTGGAAGCTGCAGATGTTCGAGAGTAGGCATCCAGCGCATCATCGGCGTCTGTGGTATGTGCAGTTACAGAGCTAGATCCCTGGATGAAGTTGCCAGTACATCCAAGAGCATTTGCCGACAATTTTCGTTGTGCTAATAATGAAGGTAGTTTTGAATGAGACATCTCACGGCTGCTGTTTTCAGACTTGCTATACACGTCTTCGTTTAAACTAGGTGGCAAATCGATCTGATTATCGTTTTGTTGTTGTGCGGAAGATCGTTCTGCCACTAGTGTAACGTCCCTGTTGATTTGATTTTGCTCTTGAGAATTTTCCGGTGCTGTATCATACACAAATGTCTCCTCTGAGTCTGAGTTGTTCTTCTGATCGTCCTTAATTGCATCATGAAGTTTGGCAGCAAAAAATTCTGCCCTTGTAGAACCTTTACTTTGAACTGTATTTGTTGATGAGACAGTGTTAAGGTTTCCACTCTGACCAATCGCAGCTCTTAAGTTCAAAATACTGGGTGTGGCTGCGCTAGATCTCTTCTGTTTCGCAATATCCGCCTGAGAGCCATTTGGGGTTGTCTTCTGACTGCTGCTGATTCCAGCATCAAGCGTTGATTTCTTGTTTCGAAGATGATTCAAAAACGAATCTGGATTATCCACGGTATTTCCATGTACCTGATGTCCTGTTTCTGAGGGTGCGGCAGGCCTGTTATTTACATCTGCAGAGACTGCATTTGCCACCACGCTTTCATCACTAACACCGCCAACGATGGAAAATTCACCAGATCCATCCAGACCTCCGGGGACGCCGAGTAGTGCAGATGCACCGCCTCCCGTAATCCCGCTGTTACTTGCTCCTCTACTGGAAAGCGCCTTGACTTCCTCTATACGGCCACCATTCTCAACCTCAGTATCAATATTACTGATACCCAGGCTGCTGCTCTTTCGAGATATCGGTCTCTGAACCCCGGCAGAGATTGTAGATCCAACAACATCTCTCTCATCGCCAGTAGAAGCCTCTCTGTTCTGTTCCCTTTCCTTAACCTTGTTATTGTCAGAAGGTGGCATTATATGGATGACTTTGTAGCTATCAGCTTGTTCTTGCACCACCGTCATTAAGCCAGAAGCTGCTGCCTTATTCTTGTTATCTGGAAATTTGATAAAGGAGGCCTTAGTAGTTCTGCTTTCCTCCTTGCTATCCGTTTCTTTACTGTTATTATCTCGAGCACCTTTAGGCGCAAGCGACGGTCTAATCGGCTCTGATTCTATCATGCGTAGGGAGAAACAGGTACGTTAACCGGTTGAACGTACCAATTCTATATGAAAGAAGAAAGTGAGGATTGACAGATTAGAGATCAGTTCCATCTCAGTCTGGAATTTGAATGCACCCCAAAAAAAATGTGAGTGGCTCGCTCAATTAGGGAGGAATTGAAGTCCACATTAGGAAGGGATTGGGTAAGCAAGGAGTCTGGTAAATGAACATGAGACTACCGTATGTACAAGGTAATTGGGGTTATAACATTTATGATAACTCATAAGCATCGAAGCACTGTTCGATTATTTGTAGTATTATCTTTTTATGCAAGAACCTATTTGCGTTGCCATGCTAATGGTTGTCTGTTAATCCAGTTTCTCCACTAGTTACTATTACAAAGTTAAATCATTCTTGGAGAGCCCAATCTCACATCAGAGTATAAATTGGTTAAATTAAAAAAAGTGGTAGAGGTGGTGTGTTTCAGTACTCAGATTATGCTTGTGATAGGGTGAATCCAATGGATCGATCTTTATTCTTCATTTATTTAAGCATTATGAATTTGCCTATTATATCAGCAACCAGTTCAAAGTTGGATTAGACTACAAAATTTGTTTCTTCCCAGCGTATTACATCGACCAAAAGAGGTCAAACCTGTAGTTTTGCCGTATTTAAAAGATGCCAGATTATACTGTGAAATTTAAAAACCGGTGAAAGGTTGTATAGTGTAGTGGTTATCACGTTTGGCTCTGATCCAAACGACCCCAGTTCGAATCCGGGTACGACCTTTCGAAGATGGATGTATTCATCTCTTTTTTTCCCCCAGAGTAAAACCGCTACCAGTTCTGAGTTGCCAATGGAGTCTGCAGTGTCTCCAGCGTCTCCAGTGTCTCCAGCGTCTCCAGTGTCTCCAACTTCTCCAGTGTCTCCAACTTCTCGCAGCTCCTGGTTGCTTCCCTTTGGAACTTTCTCTTTAGTGAGAAAAAAATTTTCCGCCTAAAACGGCCAAGATTTGCTATGTCCATCTGGAATTTCTTATCAACGAAGAAGGGAAAATAAGAAAGTAGGAAAAGTTGCAAGTCTAATTGAAAGCTCCAATAGATCATCCAGTTGAAAATATAATTGCAAGATGAACGGCGAAGCTTGGCTCTACATATTATCCGTCATAGTGAATGCGGTGAACTTGTTTCTTCAGGTCTTCTTCACTATCATGTATAGTGATTTAGAGTGTGATTACATCAACCCCATTGAGCTTTGCAACAAGTTGAACAAATACATTGTGCCTGAAGCCTGTGTCCATGGTGTGTTGACGCTTTTATTTTTACTTAATGGCCAGTGGTTCTCCTTTTTGTTGAACCTTCCATTACTCGGCTACAATGCTAATAAGATCTATAAGAAGAACTACCTGTTGGATGCCACTGAGATTTTCAGAACTTTGTCCAAGCATAAGAAGGAGTCTTTTATCAAGTTGGGATTCCACTTGTTGATGTTCTTCTACTACTTGTATAGAATGATTGCCGCCTTGATTTCCGATGAGACCCTTGATTAAGCTCTAGGCAGTGTCTTCGTTCATAGTTTTTTTTTCTATTTAAACTAAAGCCACTCAACTCTGTCTGTGGTGGTGTTTTTCAATTACAAATCTTCTTAATATTACATAACCGTATCAATCCTCCACCAATTTACCTATCTGATCATTGACGGCCTTCAGTTTGTCAATCAAATTGAATCCTGGCTCTACGACTTTCTTCAAGTCAACCAGAGCAAAGTCCACCAATGGCAGCTGATTGCTTGTTCCATGAGGTTTTTTTTCAAGGTTAGCGTTGCTATCTCCTTTCAATTCTAGCAAATTATTGTACATCCTCAACTTTTCATCGTACTTCTTCTTCAGCTCCATGTATCCTTGACGTAAACTATTGATCTTAACACTATTCTCATTTCTTTCTTCTCGTGTATTGAAAATCTCAAGTCTACATTGGTTTTTCTGTCTGTTAACTGCACTCAAGTCGTAGAGAATCAAATTGTTCGACAATTGGAGATCAATTAATAGATCAAAGTACTCATTCAAGATACTTCGGTAGCTGGCTAGGAACTTGCCAAACTTGGTCTTCTCCAAACTCTTTTTAGAGAAGTAATCGGAAAGAATCTGACCAATAACGTCTATAGTAATGATTTTGGTTCTATTTGCAGGCATTCTTCGATATTTGATTTGAACCATCCCATTGTGTTGCTTTTTACGTCCTCTTTTATGCGATTTTACTGTCCTAGATTCAACTTTTTGTTGATAAGAAGTTGCAATTCGACTCTTAGAGGATTGATATGCTTCCTCAGAGACGGGCCTTAACTCAAGCCCAGAAGAGTCAACATCTTCCTCTTTGAATTCATCTTCTGGATTGCTTGTAAGTCGTCTCTTCTTAACGTTGGCTTCCTTCTTTAGGAGTGACCCTCTTTTTTTAGTTGTCTTTCTCCTCATGGTCTTTTCAGCAACTGGTGAAATCCCTTTAGACTTTCTTTCTCCAACAACAATAACGTCATAATCAGAGCTTCTTAAAGTTCTCCTTCTGATTTGCTTTTCCTCATTCGACTTCTCATTCGACTTCTCATCCGACTTCTCATCCGACTTCTCATTCGACTTCTCATTCGACTTCTCATCCGACTTCTCATTCGACTTCGCATTCGACTTCTCACTCGACTTCTCATCCGACTTCTCATTCGACTTCTCATTCGACTTCTCATCCGACTTCTCATTCGACTTCGCATTCGACTTCTCACTCGACTTCTCACTCGACTTCTCACTCGACTTCTCATTCGACCCCTCATCACTTGACGATTCACGTGACGAGGAGCTCAGCAAGTTCTCCTTGCTGTCTTTGATGGGAGGTGTCTTTAGTACCAAGTCATCTAAGTCGACAGTTCTTCTGGCCGCTCCACGTTTACGAAGCTCTTTACGAGCTTCTCTTGACAGCATTGTTGATTGAATAAGAAGAGATGCGATGGGTCAAGATACGCGTCGGGTAAAAGAGCCACGGAGGTGCCTGATACTGCGGCAGCAGCGCGATAAGTCACCGGGGGAGAATTTCCCAGTGGATCCCGGCGGCTCCCAGCTTTCTTGGCTCCCCGGCTCCCCGGCTCCCCGACTCCCCCGATTCCCTGATTCCCTGACTCCCTGACTCCCTGACTCCCTGACTCCCTGACTCCCTGATTCCCTGCCCCTCCCACTCCTCCGCATCCTCTCACCCCATTTCTCATCCCCGAGAAACGACCTCTTCATCTCATTAATCGTTCAAACCACACACTATTAAACATCTCCAACTCCGATACTTCTTCTTCCCGATCCTTCATCATCGTAACCTCCTCCTTAATCACCGCTAATCCTTCTCCCTTTCCGGCCTCCGCTCGCTTCTTCTTTTTTTTACTGCCTCTTCCAAGTCTCCCTGGTTTCCTGGTTTCCTCCTCCACCGTCGGTCTATCTGTGGCTTCACTTATTTTTCTCCAAGTGCTTCTTTCTTTCTATTCCTTTCTTTTCCTACCTTTATTCATTTTCCCGTTCTCCAATTGCTGGTTCAGTTGTTTCTTTCTTTCTTTCATAGGGCACTTACATCTTTTCCCTACGTTATGCTCTCACAGTCTGCCAACTCTTTTTAAGCTTAACTTCTTCATGAGGACTACTGTCTAAATTGACTCCATTTATACATCTACTTTCACATTTACATTTCTCTACCCTTGCCTTTGTTTTGTCTTGCATTTTTGTTTAGTCATCTTATTTGCTCTTTATGCCATCTCAACAACAGACGGAGACCTCCAAGGTCCATGAGCATTCCAATGAACCGACAGAGCTGACTACACCAGCAGCCTCTTCTCCCACTAACACTGCCCAATCTCCTTCAGCAAACTCATCACTGCCTTTACCCAAACCTCCTATAAACCCTGGAAATACTGTTCCTGCAAAAACCCTTTGGATGGGGGATATAGAGGCTTGGTGGGACGAAGGCTACTTGGTACAACTATGGGCCAAGCTTGGACTGGCCGTCATGGTTAAAGTCATCAAACCTAAAAGGAACTTGATTCTTCGCCAGCTGGCAAAGAGCAATGGTCAACCCATGTTGAACCATTCTGGATACTGCTTTGTTGAATTCGACACACCACAACAGGCTCAAGAGGCCCTTGCTCTGAATGGCTCTCCTATTCCAGATTCTGGTAACAAACTGTTCCGCCTTAATTGGGCCACAGCTGCCACACTTAACTCTCAGATTGAACAGACACCTGAATATTCACTGTTTGTTGGCGATCTCTCTCCGGTTACTACCGAGGCTCATCTTTTATCCTTGTTCCAAACCCATTTCAATACCGTGAAAACTGTTCGGGTCATGACCGATCCTGCTACAGGTCTTTCACGCTGCTTTGGGTTTGTCAGATTTTCTAGCGAAGTGGACAGAAATAGGGCTCTCGGTGAAATGAATGGAAAATGGCTTGGTGGTAGGCTTATTCGCGTGGCTTTAGCCACCCCAAAGCATCAGGCCTCTTTAGGTTACAGTGGAAACGAAGCTCCCGGTGGATCTCCGCTAACTGTTGGAGCCATTGGACCTATGGGATCTATGGGACCTATGGGACCTATGGGGCCTGTGGGACCTGTGGGACCTATGGGATCGATTGGATCGATGACTGATGTGGAGCCACGGGACATATACATGTCTGCACCTATGGGTTATTACGCGGCAACCACTCCACAGCGATTTGGTGCTTCTGCCAGCCCTACTACAGCACAATCATCATCTTCCACTGGAATCAATTCGATAACAGGTGCAAGTTCTCAACCTGGATATGCCGATCCAACAAACACTACTGTCTTCGTAGGTGGCCTTGCGGCCAGTGTTTCAGAAGATACCCTTCGTACTCTTTTTGAACCATTTGGACCCATTGTCCATGTTCGAGTTCCACCAGGAAAGGGCTGTGGATTTGTCAAGTTTGAGGACCGTGGGTCTGCGCAACAGGCAGTTGCAGGAATGGAAGGCTTTGTTATTGGAGGCTCTCGTATTCGACTCAGTTGGGGACGTTCCAGCAACCGAAACAGGCAGCACCAACAGCAACAACTGGAGCAGCAACAATTCCAGCCAGCTTTCCAGTTTCAGCGGCTCCAAGCAGAACCACCACAAGGTCAATCACAGCAGGTGCAGCAGGCTCAAGCCCGACAAATGATGATGGCAGCGATGACAGGACCCCCTTCTGGAGGTGCCTCTCTGGCCCCTGGACGGTTTGATTTTTCAGGCCCTATTCCACCTCGAATGGCTGCCCCCTCAACGAATGGTGGCCCGGATCAACCTACGGTCTTTACTGCTCCCCAAGGTGGACCTTTAGGACCATCGGCAGGACTTGTGGAAATTCCTCCAGGGACACAACTGTTCTATGACCCCTACTTTGCTTCTAATGGTGCACCGCTTGAGCCTCAAGAAAGTGGTTTCACGACGACATCTCTGGCTACACGTCAGGAATCGACAGTAACCACATCGAACGACGCTCCCAATAGTCAGATTGCTCCAACGGAACTCGCATTAAACGGCGCTGTTGCAGGAATGACATTGGAAGACATGCCTCAACAATTTTACGACCAATCCGGTCAATATTTGTACATGGCACCACCATTTCCTAACCCCATGATGCCTTTGATGACAGGTAAGAACGAAATAGAGGAGACGAGATCCGGTGCAGAAAGACCAGGAAACACGCTGCATCAAAATGGCAACCACGGCGGCCCAGACAGTAAGTCCGATCGCTAAGCTTCACTGCACCAGCTTCTACTATTCCTCTACCAAACTCATCTCAGGCGCCAAAATAAACTGTTTTTCCTTTCTGCCTTTTTATATGTTTCATGTCTTGTGTGCTTTATTACGCCACTCCTTGCTTTCTGCTTTTCCTTGTTACTGTTCTTGTTCTTGTTCTTGTTCTTGTTCTTGTTTTTGATTTACGACCTGCTTTGTTCTTTTATTTCTACTTCGGCTTTTGAATGCACTACTTTCTTTCTGTTTTTTATTGGTTACATCAATGAGGGTAGGTCTGGATAATGGGAAACTATTTGATCAACGTCATTTTTCTCCATTTCACACCAATCCTCTATACTGTAGAAGTCTGTTACTTGTTTATTCCATTCCATTCTCTCTTCAATTGTTTTCGGGTTATCACCGGGGTGTATTGTCTGCCTCAATTGGTTACGCATGTAGCTCAAATTTTCCACGGCAGTGTTCACATCCAATCCATCAAACATTGGCTTGATTTTGAAGTTTTTGAGTCTGTTGCACAACCGTGGAGACCTTCCATTTGTGCTGATCATGATTTGTAGAGACCCTTTACGATATACAGAGCCAAAGAAGAAGTCACATAGATCAGGCTTATCTGCCAAGTTGACATTTAGTCCAAGTTGCTTGCAACGATAGTAGATTTTCTTGGCCAATTCATGATCATTAATGCACACAAGAACCAGGGCAAATCTCTGGTTCCTATCGAAGTCTTCCACAAGCTGTACATTTTCTGGCTCTGTGAGGTCCAATTGAGCCAATTCATCTCTGTTGGACGTCTCATACATCTGCAAATCGTCAAAACAGAATTTCCGGGTCTCATTTCTTTCCATCATCTCAAGTTCACCATACTTTTCAATGACAGGATCCATCTTCTCAGATATAACTGTCACTTTGGCATCTGCTTCAAGGAGATGGTTCACACGTGATAGTCCGATACTACCTCCGCCAACAACTAGCACGTGACGATCCTTTACCTGCCAAGATAGCATTAACGAGCCACCTGACTGAATACTGGGAATTGATGACATAATTTGAAGGTTTTCGATTATTATAATGAAGATAAGATAAGGAAAGAAGGATAACGCAATACGCTTCTTTTGACATCTCCTCTGCATTTTGAAATTTCACAGATAGACTGCACCGCCTCGAGATGACCACCTATCTCTTCTTTCCGAAGAAAGACATCAACGAAGACTGTTTTTTGGGCCCTTGTCCCTTCTTCTTGGTCTCAAGCTTGTGGTCAAATGAAGAAGGTTTCCGACTTCCCTTTGGTGCCTTTGGTGGCTTTGACCTAGATTTCGAGCTTTTCACCGTCACCATGTATCCGTCATCATCAACATAAGTCTTAACATCGTCTGTCTGTGACTTCTGAGCATTCGTCTCATCAGCCTGGGGCTCTTCGTCAAGAGATTTGTTAATCTCATCCGCATGACTTTCAGCCTTATCTTCAGTAGTATCAATACCCTTCTCTTCGGGATTAGTAACCTCCATAGCATCTTTATCATCATCCTCAAACATCTTAGACAATTCCTCTTCTTGTTCCCTGGCTTTATCACTTTCAATCTTAGTTCTCTTTCTGGAAGGTGCTTCATCTATCACCACTCTGTTTCTCTTGGCTTCTCTTTTGACCTCTCTTTTGACTTCTCTTTTGACTTCTCTTTTGGCTTCTCTTTTGGCTTCTCTTTCTGCCTTCTTTTCCTCGGATTTTCTTGCTCTGTATGATGCAAATGGATCCGTTTCTTCTTTAACAGTCTTTATTTCTGCTGCTATCGTTCTATTATCGTTCTTCTCTTCCACTTTAACTTGCTTCTTCTCTACTAATGGTTTATCAAATATTCCTGAGGTAGGTGTTCGTATCACTCCATAAACTCCACAATCTGACTCACTAGTAGGTGGAATGGTTTCATTTACAGCAGCAATATTGTTCAACGAGACATCACCAATACTCAAACTATAAATAAAGCTTGAATCAACTCGCCGAAACTGCTTCTTGGACTCTTCTAACTCAGACAACTTGCACAATTTAATAAGCATCGATCCACTATCTTCTCCATAATCCCCAACATTATTCTGGTCACTTTCATGTGAATGTGTTCCCATTAAAATGTATGTCGGACAAAGCTGGTGGTGCTGTTCTTTATACTTGTCATAGTAACTCTCTAACAGGTCTCTCGAGGACTCATTACTAATTTTCAATTTTCTGGAAAGAACTTTGTAAGTGAGAGGCTGCTTATTCTCAAAGATTTGAGAGTTGATCAGATCAATACTTTCTTGTGAGATCATCTCAGACTGATAACTAACGGAGTAATAGATGTTACGCGTACTTAGGTGAGACAAAAGTTTAATTATGCCAATAGACTTTGATTACTAAGCCACAAATCATAATATATATGTGGCAAAGTTATTATATAATCTTTCTTGATCTTTCACTAGTTCATTCTTTCTTCATGGTTGAACTAGATTGGAATAATGTGCCCAAGGACATGTGTCCTGTGTGCAAAACGGACAAGTATCTTTCTCCCGAGATTCAGTTTAAGATAAATCCCGAATGTTACCATAAGATCTGCGATTCATGCGTTGACAGAATTTTCTCATTGGGTCCATCACCTTGTCCTTATCCTAACTGTGGCAAGATTTTACGTAAGAACAAGTTCAAGACTCAGATATTTGATGATTTGGAAGTAGAGAAAGAGTGCGATATTCGCCGCAGAGTGTTGAGCATATACAACAAAAAGGAGCACGATTTCGCATCTACCGAGGTGTATAACAAGTACCAGGAAGAGATTGAAGATATAGTATACAGGATGTTGTACAAAATCGACATTGAGAAAACTGAAGAGCAGCTTAAAGAGTACTCTATTGCCAACAAACAGTCGATCAGATTGAATAATGCAAGAAGAGACCAAGAATATGAGAAGTTCATTCGTCTACAGAAGTTGGAGAAGCAGTACAAATCGGAAAGAATCAGGTTGAATAGACTTATAGTACAGGAGCAGACCAATCTGAAGAGTTTGGAAAAGATAAAGGCCATGGATCAATTACAAGAGTCCTCAGAGGAGAAGGATCCTGACGCAGTAATTAAATCCGTGAAGGAGTCCATGAAGAAGCAATCAAGTAAGTATAAAAAGCAACTGGAAGATCTGCACAAGAAATATAAGAGACAAAAGGAAGCGATCATTAAGAACCAGCAATCATCCTCGAAGAAGAACCAGGATGCTGCATTGCGGGTGCCATTTACACCATTTGATGGAGACAGATTGAGTCCGAAGCCATATCATTTGGATCCTTCAAAGTATAAAGATCCATATCTGGAAAAAATGGTGAGTGATGTACAGTTTAAGGCCGGTGGTTATAAGTTGGATGATTACTATGAGAGATCGTTGAATGAAGCATTTACCGGGTTAAACTGCTTCATCGAGGAGGAAAAGGTTAATTAATACGCAAACGCATATGCATACGAAAATAATATATCTAGATCTGAGATCTGAGATCTGGACGAATTAAAACTCCAGTAAAATTTGAATATTAAACTATCTCGATTTGTTGCTACATTCATCATGACAACTCAGAATCAGCCTATTAAAGTGGCCTTTGTTTGCCTTGGAAATATGTAAGTATAATCAACAGACTATTCTTTTACTGCTTACTAACTCCATTATTAGTTGCCGTAGTCCTATGGCTGAAGCTGTCTTTAAGAAGGTGGTGCAAGACAATGATTTGTCTGACTGTTTCTCAGAAATAACTTCATTTGGAACGGCTGCTTATCATACAGGCGAAACTCCAGATCATAGAACTGTTAGGGTCTGCAAGGAGCGTAATGTCCCTATAAATCATCGAGCCCAGAAGATTTCCGCAGATCACTTCAACCACTTCGATTACATCATCTGCATGGATAATGCCAACTTGCATACTTTGAAATCCAGAAACCCTGGCAATTCTAAAGCTGTCGTTCAACTTTTTGGACATTGGAAAGAAGATTCCTTGGTTTCAGAAGAGGTGAATGATCCTTACTATGGGGGAGTGGACGGTTTCGAAGCATGCTACCAGCAATGCTACCACTTCAGCCAAGTGTTTATAAAAAGAGAACTAGATTAAATACATAGATGAAGTTTTAGAAAAAGGCCGCCTCTTCTTGGTCCTCGTTGAATTGGAAATTCTCCTTTCTTCTAACCATCCACGTGTCCTTATAGTCAAAGAACTTCCAGTCTGTAGCATCCTGCTCATCATCCTTGTGGAACCATGATCTGGATTGCTTATCGTACCTCCAATTACGATTGTGCAACTCTCGTGCTGCTATATACTGTAGATAATCGTGGTCTCCGTTATTCACGGAATGATGAACATTACTGAACGATGATTGATACCTTTGGTTGTGATAATAGAAGCAGTATGCCAAAGTATCGAGCTCCAGCTTCTTTAGTAGCTTTGTGGAACCTATAACTTCAACCGCCGGTTCTTGAGGAAAGCAAGGTTGAGTGACAAACTGATTCGACGGAACATAGTTTTTAGGCGTATCAGCATCGTAAGAGTCTGGACAGTTCAATAGCGAGGATTCAAGCTGTGGAAAGATGGATTCAAACGACGGAAGCTTCAAATCAAATGGATAAGAAGCACAGGTACCGTTGGTACTCTTCCTAGTCGAATTCTCGTCTTCGTGACAGTCCACTAATCTCTCTTTGGCAGTCTCCAAAGCTCTCACATACTTGTCAAAACCACCGGGCAAGTTTGTGTAGCTTGATAGATTCATAAAGGAGAGAGACTTCTGGATCTCGGCAACAGTATCCTTAGAGTTGGAGGAAGAGGTAGAAAAGGATGATGAATCAGCAGATACGGATGATCCCGTCACGTCCATACTAGAGGACTGCAAGTGATCCTTGGAATCTACCAATTTCTGTGCCATTATTGACTGTGATTGACTCGACGACATTTGCCTCTGGTCTTGCGCTGTGGACATGATAGCAGATTGAGAATGATTTTGATAAAGTGCCGCAGAAGCTACTGTGGAATACCTCAGCTTGGGTGTACCTACAGGAGTAGATGGTTTAAGTCCTCCATTTAGCGTAGCAACCTTAGATTTAGGAGAGCTATGCTGAGTATGCGACAACTGGGAGGCTAACGTTTGAGCCACAGTCACTGGATGAATCTCTGAGATCGAACTGGACCGTGAAGGTGCCAAGGCAGAAATTGGACGAGCAGTTTGCGAAGAGACACGCGATACAGACGAAAGACGGGTTGTCTGTTTTTTGAGTTCTTTATCTTTATCCTTATCATTGTCTTTCTCTTTATCTAAATCCTTATCCTTGATACGACGATGAGACGAGGAAGGTGAAGCAGAAACAGAAGAAGTGGAAGAAGCAGCCATGGCGGACGAAACAACAGGTGTAGTTGCAAGAACAGAAGTAGGAGCAGGAGTAGATTCCTGTGAAGAATCAACAACAGACTCATCGTCAACACCGGTAACAGTGAATTCACCAGTAGTCTCATCCAAACCAAGTTCCTCGTAAAAGTCATTGTCTTCAATGAAGTTAGGATCGTCATTGGACTCCACATAGTACTCAATATCATCTCGAATCTCATTTATCTGGTCTACCTGCAACTTATCGTTCATCAAATGTCTCATAACGCTCTCCAACATCGAAATGTGATACTTGTGATTTTTCAATCTTACGTCTTGCTCTTCTATCTCCTTCTGTTTGGACGAATCCGACCGATGCTTCTTCATTGACGCATACACTCGGTCTATATCCGCCTCGATGGCTTCTGATTGTCGCTGCAATTCATCAATATTTACCTCAAGAAACTGAGAACACTTCACCTTCTCCTTTTGCCTTGGGTCCAATGTCAACGTCCCTGAAGCCAACGCCTCGTTGGAAAAAGCCTTAGTCTTCATAATCTTTTCCACCTCTTTAAATCTCTCCATCTCTCTTTCAATCTTCTTCCTATAATCACCTAATTGCTTCTTATCCTTTAATTCGTTACCACCCATCCAATTCTTGATCTGCTCTCGGCTTCTCTGAAGCTTTTTAATCTCTTTCTTCAAATCCCCTTCTAGCTTCTCCTTCTGTGATTGACTATCGCTCTCTTGAAGTTTATCATATAAGTAGTCGAATTCTTCGATACCTTCATTCACTTTCTTAAACGTGCGGTCAATTTCTTGCTGTAATTTCCGCTGCGACATCCCTTGATCAACTATAATTTGTAATTCTCTCTAGGCTACAGTTCTTCTATCTTCTTCCCTTTGTTTGCTGGAACCCAGAAAAAAAAAAAAAAAGAGGACAGCTTCCATTACACGATATCAAAATGACAGCATCAATTTCTTTCTCTCCCTCAGCACCGCCCGAGATGTCATCCGGAACAATTTCAATTTTTTTTTTTCTCGGATTTCTTAAATCAGTCATTAATTTGAAGCCGTTCGTCGAGCTTTTCATGGTTTTTCAACATATTTGATTTGACTCCAATTTTCATCGTTTCCACTTGACCTTTTTTCTTCCCTTTTTGTTTGTTCGTTCCTTTCATCATGTCGTCCTTAGAATTTTGGTTGGATTTCTTGGGTTCTCCCACTCTCAATAGCCTTCCTTCTGACTTCAATAGACCTACAAATGGTCAAATTGATGAACAAAAGAGAATCATTTCTGACCTTTCTGATGGACAATCTTCATTTCTCACTAATTTGACTTTGTTTGTCATCTTGGTATATCGTTTATCCGGCGATGAAGAGATTACCATTGCTACTGACAATGACAAGTTTGAGCCATTTGTGTTGAAACTTACTTTGGATGATCCTAATAGTTCATTTCATGATTTATATGAGCAGGTCACCCATCTTTATGATCAACTCTCTCAAAAAGTTGTACCACTCAACCAGATTGTCAGTGCTTTACAAGACAAGAGAAGTCTTGATACTGCTCCAGCTCTCTTCAGGGTATCCTTTCAACATTCCAGAGGATCTGAAGAGAAGCTAGCTACCTCTGTTAATGGATCTGTGAGAGATCTGGCTCTTTTTCAGCAAGAAAATGGACAAATAAATGTCTTTTACAATGCTCTTCTATATAGAGAAAAGAGACTTGAATACTTTGGTGAGCAGTTCAGACAAACTGCCAATAGCTTTGCTGAGGATTCCTCCTTACCAATCTCTAAAGTCTCATTGATCACCTCTTCTCAAAAGACCATTTTGCCCGATCCAACTGCTGATTTAGACTATAGCAATTACCGTGGTGCTATTCAGGACATTTTCAGTGATAATGCCGCTAAATTTCCTGATAGAACTTGCGTTATCGAGACCGCTTCCTTTTTAGATCCCAAAACATACGATAGAACATTCAATTATCGTCAAATCGACCAGGCTTCCAACATTGTTGGCAATTACTTAGTTAAAACACATATTAAACGAGGCGATATTGTTATGATTTACGCATATAGAGGTGTTGATTTGATGGTGGCTGTTATGGGTGTGTTGAAAGCCGGTGCTACATTTTCTGTCATCGACCCTGCCTATCCCCCTGCTAGACAGAATATTTACTTGAAGGTTGCTGATCCTCGAGGAATTATTGTCATCAAAAAAGCCGGTACTATCAATCAGCTTGTGGAGGATTATATTACCAACGAATTGCATGTGGTAACTCGCATCGATGCGTTGGAACTTCAAGACGATGGTTGTATCAATGGTGGTGAAGACAACAACCAGCAAGATTCAGCCGACATTTTGCAGCCTTACGAACAGTACAAGTCACAGCGAACAGGCGTCCTCGTCGGTCCGGACTCTGCTCCAACACTTGCCTTTACTTCCGGTTCAGAAGGAATCCCCAAAGGTGTTCTAGGTCGTCACTTCTCCCTTGCCTACTATTTCCCATGGATGGCCAAGACCTTTCATCTCAATGAGAAGGATAAGTTCACTATGCTTTCTGGTATCGCACACGATCCTATTCAGAGAGACATGTTTACTCCTTTATTTCTTGGAGCCACCCTCTTGGTTCCAACCCAAGATGACATTGGTACTCCAGGTAGATTAGCCGAGTGGATGGCTGAACATGGTGCTACCGTCACTCATTTAACTCCCGCAATGGGCCAATTACTTTCTGCTCAGGCTACGGCTAAGATTGATTCTTTGCATCATGCATTCTTTGTCGGCGATATCTTGACCAAGAGAGACTGTCTTAGACTTCAGACCTTGGCAAAAAATTGCTATATTGTCAACATGTACGGTACCACCGAAACACAGCGTGCAGTGTCTTACTTTGAGATTACTAGTAGAGCTAAAGATCGTTATTTCTTGGAGACACAAAAGGATATTATGCCTGCCGGAAAAGGTATGGATAATGTTCAGTTACTTGTTGTGAATCGTCATGATACTTTACAGACTTGTGGTGTTGGAGAGGTTGGTGAAATTTATGTTCGTGCTGCCGGTTTAGCGGAATGCTATCGTGGATTGCCAGAGAAAAACAAGGAGAAGTTTGTGAACAACTGGTACACAACTCCAGATGAATTTATTGCCAGAGATAAGGCGCTCGATAAAGGTGAATCTTGGAGAAAGTTTTGGAAAGGTCCACGTGATCGGTTGTATCGTACTGGTGATTTGGGATGTTACCTTCCTGACGGCAACTGCGAATGTTGTGGTAGAGCAGACGACCAGGTCAAAATTAGAGGTTTCAGAATTGAATTAGGGGAGATTGATACACATATTTCTCAGTATCCTCTCATTCGGCAGAACGTGACACTTGTACGAAACGATCGAAATGGGGATAAGACTTTGATATCCTTTGTTGTTCCTAAGTTGAATTCTGATCTTGAAAATTACTACGAGACTAATGAAAAGACTGAACATATTGCAGATCCTATAGTCAAAGGATTGGTCGAGTTCCGAAAGCTAATAAAGTCTCTAAGAGCCCATTTGAAAAAGAGGTTGGCCAATTACGCAATTCCTACGCTTATAATTCCTATGACTCGCTTGCCATTGAATCCTAACGGTAAAGTGGACAAGCCTAAGCTACCGTATCCATCCCAAGCACAGTTGTCTGAAGTGGCCAAATTTTCTGAACAGGATGAACAAAATATTACGTTCTCTGAAATGGAGTCTAAAATTAGAGATTTATGGCTTGATGTGCTACCAAATAGACCTGCCAGCGTGTATCCAGATGACTCTTTCTTTGATTTGGGTGGTCATTCTATTCTAGCTACACGTATGATCTTCCAGCTTCGTAAGAAATTCCGTATAGATGTTCCACTTGGAACAATCTTCAAGCACCCTACCATTAGTTCATTTGCTGCGGAAGTTGAGCGGGTTGAAAAACACGACTCCTCTTCTGTTGAACAGACAACCAGCGTCGACTATTACGAAGATGCTGTCAATTTGTGCACGACGATGTTGAAGCCTGCATATGCTACCAAATATGGATTGGATAGAAGCGGCGAAATCAACGTGTTTCTCACTGGATGCACTGGATTTCTTGGATCGTTCATCACAAGCGAGCTTTTATCTAGGTCAGATAAGGTCAATATCCATATCTATGCTCATGTTAGGGCTAAAGATACCGAGGCTGGTATGCAGAGACTTGTTAATGCTGGAACCACCTACGGCCTTTGGAAGGATTCATGGAGGAAGAGGATTACTGTTGTGCTAGCAAACTTGGCCAAACCGCAGCTTGGCCTAAGCGACGCCGTTTATCGTCACTTGTCCGAAACAATTGATGTGATTATTCATAACGGTGCCATGGTGCACTGGGTGTATCCGTACTCTCAGTTGAGAAATGCCAATGTGATTTCCACAATTAATGTTCTCAATTTGGCCGCTCAAGGTAAACCAAAGAACTTCAGCTTTGTCTCTACCACGTCCACTTTGGACGTTGAACACTTCAATGCGCTCTCTGATAAGTTGGTGGCAGAGGGTAAGAAGGGAATTCCAGAGTCTGATGACCTAATGAGATCTTCCAAGGGCTTGGGTAACGGCTATGGTCAATCGAAGTGGTCTGCAGAGTACATCATTCGTCGAGCTGGCGAAAGGGGACTTAGAGGTGCCATTGTGAGACCTGGTTATATCCAGGGAAGCTCATTGTCTGGTGCTGCCAATACGGATGACTTTTTACTCAGAATGTTAAAGGGATGCCTCCAAGTAGGTGAGTATCCAGATATAAAGAATGGAGTCAATACCGTTCCTGTTAATCATGTGGCCAGGGTTGTTGTTTCGTCGGCTTTACACCCACCTATTTTTGATGGCAAGACTAATTTGCCAGTGGTTCAGGTTACTGGACATCCAAGAATACCACTCAATAAGATGCTCGCATCTCTCACCCAATACGGATACGACGTATCCGAGACACATTACACGAATTGGGCAAACGACCTTGAAAGGTATGTTATAGATGAAGGTCATTCTGATTGTGCATTATTCCCTTTGCTTCACTTTGTGTTGGGGAACTTGCCTGAAACTACCAAAGCTCCGGAATTAGATGACTCTAATGCCACCGAGACTTTGAAAGAAGACGTCCGGTGGAATAGTGATGGCCACGATTATTCTGATGGAACAGGCGTCACATTGGAAGTGATGGGAATTTATATTAGCTACTTGATCAAAATTGGTTTCTTGCCTGTTCCGTCCGACAAGGGACCATTGAATCTTCCCGTGGCGGAAGTTTCCGAGGATTCGTTGGAATTAATTAGAGGTGGTGCTGGCAAGAGAAGTAGTGCTGCTATTAAGTGAATAGAGTATATATTTAAATAGATAGAGTTCTAACCTCTGTAAAGCTCCTCGATTATCTCGTTACCTAGGACTGTCTTCAAAACAATTCCCTGGACGTTTCTTTGCTCAACTCTGCCGTACCATATGACATCGCCGTTCTTCTTGAAGATGAGAACATTGGCAGCGAACGAATGGCCTCCAATATGTGAGATGTACCCGAGACCGACTTTTTCTTTAGGGACTTGGGCCAATTGGAACGCTTTCTCAAATTCTGCCTTGACCAAGGGTCCCAGTAGGCCGCAACGAATGTCTCTTTTATAATGGCCACACACAAGAACGTAATCTTTCAGCAGTTTTCGAGTTTTAAACGTTTCTCGAAGTGCCGCCTTTTCCTTAGAGTCTTCACCACCTTTTCCATCGAGAAAAGCTCTAGTAAAATCCTTTAATCTGGAATTAGGAACATGAATAACCAAGCCATCGGGATACAAACCCACTAGTTGACAATCGACATTAGCGGGCTCTTGTAAACTCGTCATACTTATCAGAGAAGGATGATATCCATCTGTATATTGTCTCTTGAGTGCATTAAGTGTAGAGATGATACTATCAGGAGCCATTTCGAACCTTCTGGGCCACGCCTTATGATCCGGAAGTCCATGTAGTATTAAAGCATGCTTATATAAGGCAACTTTGGAATTTCTAAGCTGGCGTTCATAGTCGATCTGACGGTTCGAAGGGAATTGCGGAAGCTCGCAGTAGGTGCATCCAGTGTCTTTGACAGGTTGAGGACACGATACGAATTTGTAGGCTCCAGATAACGGTGTGACCTGAATGGAGGAAAAAGCCGAGAAAAAGCTCTTCAACATTGATCTGGTTGTATGAAGAAAAGAAGGAATACACTGGGAGAATACATGGCGAACAAACACATGGAGATTACATGGAGTTTACATGAAGATTACCCACCTATCGGAGATAAAAGATCGCTATTGAGATCTGACCCGAGGCCGCTCTGCGGATCTCGGATAAATAAAAATGTGGTGCGGAGTTAAGGATAGAGTAATTACTTACAGCGCACTGGTCACAGCATCCTTGGAAACATCTTTGTAGATATCAAATCTTCTCTGGGAAGATAAAGGGATACTTGTCCTGGCATCGATCTCTACTTGGGGGTCCAATTCAGCGTAGACAATTTCTTCACCGTGTCCTGCTTCAATTAGAACATCACCATTTGGATCAACAACCATGGAATGTCCATATGCCTGATAGCCACCGTTAGGATTTCTTGCGGGAGAGCAAAGAATGACATAGTTTTGGTTGTCTATGGCTCGAGCCACACCGAATTTTGTCCAGAATTTAGGTCCAGTGACCGTATTGAAAGCTCCAGGATAGCACATAACACCTGCGCCCCTTCTTGATGCTATCATGGCTAATTCGGGGAATCTGATATCGTAGCAGATGGCCAAACCGAATTTTCCTAGTCCTTCCAAGTCGAAAACTGTGGCTTTGTTTCCAGAATGAAGAGATGCAGACTCCTTGAAGGTCATTTTACCGGGAATATCTATATCGAAAAGATGAACTTTGCGATGCTTGGCTACAATTTCACCACTTTTATTGAAAGTCAAGGAGGTATTGTAGACGTTCCCATCTTCACCCAATTCCGGAAATGATCCTCCGATGATATTGATGCTATTTTCTCTGGCAAACTTGGAGAGCATATTTGTAGTTTCACCCCCGGGGATCCTCTCGCAATAGTTGTGGAACTGATCAACAGCATATGGGGAATTGAAGCATTCAGGCAAGACCAGCAAGTCCAAATCAGGCTCTTTTTTCAAAGCCTTAAGAAAGTACTCTTTGGCTTTGCTAAGATTGGCAATTTTATCTGAGCCTGCATAAAATTGAAGTAGAGCGACCTTAATTGATTTAGCAATTGGAACTGACATGGCGATTACAGAGAAAGAAGGAAGTGATTAACTTGACTTGTACAGATTTAGTCGCGGGACAAATAGAAGAAATTTTACTAAGACCAAATTAACTAGGAGCATAATTAACTAGGAACGAAATTAACTAGGAGCAAAATTGACAAAGATTTTAACTATACAATCATTACTCAGATAAAGGTAGGAATCTTGGTCTTTGGATCATCAGACCAATCCCATGGATCATTGAATCTCAAATTTCTGTTGAGACCATCGATTTCATTAAGTTCAGCTTCAGTTAAGTTGAATTTGTCAGACTGTAAGTTGCTCAACAATCTCTCCTTCTTACTGGACTTTGGAATAACACAGATTCCATTCTGAGTGGACCATCTGAGAAGAACTTGGGCGGCCGAGACCTTGTGAGCCTGAGCGATCTTTTTGATGGTTGGGTTGTCGAACAATTTAGGACAATTGACGGCCATAGGATTATCCATTTCCACAAACGATTGAGGACCAAAGGATGAGTAGGCCACAATGACAATACCTTGTGCCTGAACATACTCAACCAATCTCTTCTGGACCAAGTAAGGATGGTGCTCGATTTGAAGTAACTGTGGTCTGATCTTACAGCCCCTCAACAAGTCCTGGATCACAGCACCGCAGGAATTGGAGATACCGATAGATTTGACCAAACCTTCCTTGACCAAATTTTCCATGGCAGCCCAAGTGACAGCAATTGGAACATTTTCATATTCCCAGACTCCCTCTGTACCACAGAAGAATCCTGGTGGATATCTTTCCTCAATTGGCACAAACTTCTGAGCAATTGGGAAATGCATGTATAAGACATCTAGGTAGTCCAATCCTAGATCACTTAAAATCTTGTTAACTACAAGCTTGACATTCTTTGGACTATGATAACTGTTCCAGAGCTTGGAAACAATAACTAGGTCCTCTCTTTTAACAATACCGTCAGCAATGGCCTTACGGAGACCTTTGCCAACTTCTTTTTCATTTCCATAATCAGTGGCACCATCGAACATTCTGTAGCCAACCTTAATGGCATCGTATATCTGCTGTGGGCAAATATCCTTAGGAACTTTCCAGCATCCGAAACCGACTTGAGGAATCTTAACGCCGTTGTTTAGAGTGATGAGTTTAGGCATGTTTTGTTTAATAAGGGGGAGCAAATTAATACCTAATAGTACAAAGACTGTGCAATTAGTTAGAGGTCAAACCTAGCTATTTATATACGCGAGTCCACGGAAATTGCTACGCTCCTTATACTGGGTGCTCATCAATCACCAGGCTTCATGATCACGAGTCTCATCAGGCCCACCAGGTTCCCTCTAGGTTCCCTCCAGGTTCCCACCAGGTTCCCCCCAAACCACCAGGCTCTCGCGGCTCGGCCTACGACGGCTGATGGATTTTTCGCCGTAGCCCCGCAAATATAATATAACATAATAGATGCAGTTAACTCCTTTGGGTGGTAACGGAAAGAAGCGAAAAGAAGCGGGAAAAAAAAGCGGAAAAAACAGCGAACTTTTAGACTCTCAACTTTAAGCACAACCTGTAGCCTAGTGGATACATTGTATGCTTGGATACATGGCCTAGTGTCGTCAGTTCACTTAGTTTCACTGAATCTAAAAAATATTAACCTGGCTAATAATCAATCCGTGGTCTCCTGCAAAAACGCCCACACAAACTGGGGAATTCTTCCGAGATCACTCATAAGATGATTACCTGGACTTTGCCAGTCCGGAGGTCCAGAACTTTTAAGTCTTCAATGCCTCTGATGTTTTTTCAGATAAATTGATTTCTGTCACCGTATTCTATTCTATTGTATACCCCACAAACGGGAGACTAGTTTTATGTTGCTGTGGCGTAGTTTTGCATTATCTCCTTGTCAATTCATTGTTTTAACCCAATTTATGGGGTTGGAAATTCTCGAACTTTTTTTCCAAGGAAAGGAGGTGTGGAGGAGCCCTTGGAATATACTGATGATGGCATTAACCAACTTGACCAATACGTTACCATTAAATTATGTGCTAAAAATCATTTCTGTACATAAATTACCATGAACACATACATCATTGTAATTTTTGCTACTCTCTTTTGTTATACCCCCCCTCCCTTTCTTACCTCTCGCCTCTTATTTGATTACCTTAGTTTCACTATGTTTTCTCCTCCTCCATATTCCTCTGTTCACCTTAACGAAGATAACGAGAATGAGGAGCCCCCTGAATATGAATATTCCTTCGAGAAACCGAGAATCCCCGTCGAGTCTGACTCATTCGATAAGTCCTTCAGAGTCGATCATCCCAAGTTCAATGACGGAATATTCACAATCATATTTCTAACAGTGGTACTCCTTTTTATCATCATAACGACTCTTTGTTTCAAAGATTTGACCGTAAATGCCCCGTTCTTAGAGAGCGTTTCACAGGCCTATTTGACTCCTACTTCAGATACGTCAGATAAGAACAAACGTGATCTTATCCTTTTGGCTTTGACCACAGTTGGCACTCCCATAATCTGCTCAATGGTTGCTCTACTTCTTGCCTACTTATTCCCCATGTTCTTTGTGTTTATAGGCTACTTCATCATTCCCTTGACCTTTTTCTCTGTTGCTACCATTTCTTTTGCCAATGGTGCTGCTCTTATTGGCCTTCTTTTCTTCTTTCTGGGTATCCTTTCTCTTACTTTCATCTATCAAAACTATAGCAAGTTGAGTTTCACTGCTCTTATGTTGAAAATAGTTATTGAGGTCATGAGATTACATCCTTCTATTCCATTTGTCTCTTTTCTAGGTTCCATTAGTTCAGGATTAATTGGTCTCGTCTATATGTTCATGACAGCCATTATTTATGCCGATAGAATCAGAATAGATGACAGAACTTGTCCCACCGATGACCCGGAAAACCAACCCTGCGTTTCCGCCACTTCGACTTGGATTTACATCTATGTTCTCTTTACAGGCTATTACATTTTCGAAGTGTTAAAGAACTTGGTTCATGTTACCGTTTCGGGAGTTTACGGCTCCTGGTACTTTTTTGAGAAATCACCTCTAAAGCCGTTGCATCCTGCTTGGGGTGCCTTTAAAAGAGCTGTTACTTACTGCTTTGGTAGCATCTGCTTTGGCTCTTTGATAGTGTCCGTTATCAGGGCCATGAGACAGATCTTGGCCGTACTTCAACAGAAATTGGCTGAAAGAAGGACCCATAGAGGTTCTTCTTCTGATGATTTTGGTGCCAATGCGTTTATCTATTGTATTTTGGCCTGCATAGTGTCAATATTTGACTTTATATTCGCTCAGGCAGAATACTGGATCAAGTGGTTCAACCAATACGCTTATTCTTACATGGCTTTATACGGTAAGAGCTATCTAGCATCTGCTAGAGATACCTTTGAGATCATGAAGTACAAGGGAATTTTCATCCTTATTACGGACTGTTTGATCGGTGCTACACTTACTTTCTACTCAATTTTGACCTGCGTATTAAGTTCTGGCATATTCTATGCTGCTATTGTTGGTTTCCAGAAGAATACTAATGTGGCGCCTGAATTCATAGTGGGTGGATTCATTGTTCAACTTCTACTAGCTTATTTCATCACTTCAGTCACATTAAACTCGATCAACTCAGGATTCATAACTTTCTTGGTCGCACTTTGCATTGAGCCTGAGATCTTTGAGGCAAACTATCATGATTACTTTGTGAAAATGACAAACTATTATCCTGAGGTCAGTCAATCATTAAAGGTTCCCTTCCCTGAAGGGGTTTAAAGAGGAGGCCTAAATTTAATGAAAATGGCTCGCGATCGCTTCTTATAATTTAATCATCACTTCTTTATTTAAACTTAACTTGTCCCTAATGGAGAAATTCACAGCTTTCAGAGACAAGGGAACGGGGATCTCTCCTTTCATGCCAATTCCATCTACCAATGAAAATTTACTAGTCACATTCTTAGTCAAACCCTTGGTCTTTATAGTGAAGATCCCATTCTTAGTGGTATCAACTCTTGGCCTTATTCTTCTTTCTCCAATTGGTCAATTATGCAAGCCTTTACTATATTTATATCTTGCTGTGTTTTTCAACTTGTCCCAGACAGAATTATTGGTTGATGGAGTTAAGAAGTCAAACCAATCCACTATCAACTCGAAGAGACCTAATAAGGGAGATATCATTTTCGTTAATTTCTCATCTCCATTGGACTCGTTAGTTCTCTACATTAGCTGCAGATGTTCATCGGCTGTTTTTTATACTATTAACGAACAGGGACAACTTGCCAAAGTGGGTTCTCCTCTGAATTGTTTCAAATTTGCACTACAACAGACGCATCAATCATCAGTTTCGCATTCTTTGAAGGTTACCGATCATAGTCGTGCAATATTTGTTTTGGTAGAAGGTACTACGACTAACAATAGGTCTGTGATGAGGTTCCCCAAGAAGTTTGATATCAACAAGTTTGTGGAAACCAATACCAACGACCACCGTTTTAAAGCTCTCAGTATTAAAATACATCCCACTGACTTGGCATGCACTCCTCTACCAGAATCCTGGTTTACATTTGTCTATAATAACGTTTCAAACTTCCGACTAGACTTGAGGTACAGAATGAAACTGTTCGAGATGGACCGGAAAACTGAAATTACAGAGCAATCCATCAGAGAGAGCCTTTCTAACTACGGGAAGCTCAAGTTACTAGGAGAATACTTGGATATTGCCAAAAAGAAGGAGTTTGTACAGTCCTACAGCTGAAAGTAATAGAAGTATAGCGGAAAGATGTAAAAGTGGTGTAAAGATGTAGACAGAGCTTTCGGGGTGAAATTTTTAGGACGTTGGGGTGGTGATTTCAAAGGTTCCACCCAAGTTCTTATCGACACGTTTGTCTTCTGTCTTCTACATCATCAACAAAGATTGGAACGATGTCGTCGGAGAAATCTACGGAGTCATTTTTTGAAACTGCGTCGGCGACAATCTCAAGCTCTTCCACTGGCGAGGCTAGCGGGAATGCGACATCATCGTCGGAATCATCATCTACAGGTGCGTCATCCAATATCTCCATTTATACACCAGTGGCATACATAACGGTTCTCTTAGTAACGTTTGTGGTGTTTTCAATATTTTATAGACGAAGAAAAATTGACAAGTTGCAGTCAATGAAGCCTCTTTTCTATGAGAACAGACCTAAGGAGATGTACATTCAGCTCAAGAACCAGACAGAACCTAAAGTGAACAGCAAGGTACTCAAGGCGGCTTTAATAAGAAGAGGTTCAGAGGCTATTAGACGTATGTTCAAGTTGAAGGAGTGCGAGCCTTACTTCAATATTCTCTATATGAAGGGATACATTGGAGACGAGGACCACGAGAGGCTCAAGATTCAGAAAAAGCTACAGGAACTTGAACTGACGCAGTTGGCGATGGAGGCAGAGTCATTCAAAAAGGGATGGGCCCAAACATTCTTTCCTGTTTGCCAGGAAACCACGATGAACGAGGCTCTAAGAAGAAGAATCAAGTCGATAGACGATAGAAAGGACCAGCATTCCAAGCAATGGAGTGTGACCGACATCTAAGAATATGTACATAGATACATAGTTGGAATAAGTTCTTCCAAGTGAAGTAGTGTACATAGATACAAAGCATAGTTGGATAGTTGGATGAAGTTCTTTCAAGTGAAGTAGTGTACATACATACATAGTTGGATTTAGTTTCTTCTTCTGCTCCTCTTGGACACAACCTTAGTAAAAGCTGTATCCCAACTATCATCATGGGAGGCCGAAGCAGTAGAAGTTGTGGTTCTGTTCTGAAGTAGTTCTTGCCAGTTAAAGTCGTAACCCTGCTTGACAACATACTCTTCGACCTTGCACCTGCGCTTATTGAACTCGCCGGCAAACCTCCGTCCATCCATGACGGACGAATTCGAGTATATGGTATCTGAGATAATTTCTGTGGACTCAGAGCCTGCTGGAAGTTGAAGCATGATGGAAAGAACATCTTCTCTGTTCACGGTCGTATAAAGGCCTTGCAATTGAACTCTACACCAGGCCAAAAACTGCTTGGCGGCGAAGTAATCTCCAGAAGAAGATGGTGCCGTGGTGGCAACTGCCTTAATAACTTTAGCATTGGAGGAGCCATAAGCGGCAGCGTGAGCATTTGAAGAAACAGACCGCAATGTAGCAGGTGAAAGAGAAGTTGCCGTATGCTGCCTGTGCAACGCAGAGAGAGCAGATCCATTAGTGGCAACGCTCTTAACCTTCTTACTGGTAACTACGGTCCAACTGCTGTCGTTACTACGAGAAGAACCAGAGGAAACGGAGGATGCAAAAGTCTGTTTCTGCGCAGCAATAGCAGAGGCAATACTCTTCTGATGATGGGAAGCGGCCAAAGCCCGCTCTTTAGCAACAGCCATCCTGGTTTCTTCACGTTGAATCTCTTCCAAACTCTTCACGGGCTGTTTAACGACATTGTTACCGGAGGAACTGCCCCAGGTGGAAGTTGTAGGCAACGAAGCAGAATCGTTGTCCGGCTGTTGCATTACATACGAAGATAAATCGTCTGAAATCGAGTCCCCTCTTTCCTCTTCAAGTGCCAGCTTTGAAGCCAACAACCTATCCTGCTCTTCCAAGAGACTTCTAGCTTTTACTTCAAGTTTCTTCTTCTCTTCTTCTTCTTCTCTCTGAATATCAGTCAGGGATCTGGGAGGAGCAGTAGATTGGGCAGTACTGGAAGCCCAGGGAGCAATGACAGTCTTGCTTCCCTTTTTGCTTGGTTTGGACGACTCCGAAGTCTTAACAACATGTGGTTGAATATGATGTTTTGAAGGTGTCTTGATTTCTGATTCCTCAAGGAAATCGGATTTTGGCTCAGCTCTGATCTTTTCAAGCTTATGCTTTTTGGATTTGGGCTTTGAAAACTCAACCTGGGACTCAGAGTGGAGTTCAGAGAGGGGCTCGGACCGAGGCTCAGGCTGCGATTGTAGCAACACCTCAGGCTCCAACTGTTTCAGTTTCTTGTCATCATTACCAAACAACTTACCGGATACATTCAATGCAGCATCGCTATGCAAGAAGGAAGGATTGGCATACATATCGTTTTTGAAGAAATCAGCATTTCCAACAGACCAAGCAGATGAAGAAGAGGGAGCCGAGAGAGCCGAGAGAGCTGAGGGAGCTGAGGGAGCTGAGGGATCAGAAGAAGCAAGAAATCCTGATGTAGATTCAAAGGCTTGAAAGGAAGACCTGACAGGGCCCGAAGAGGTGCCTGCTATTTCAACAGCAGCTGAAGGGGTCGCTGCAGAATTGACAGGAGTTCCAGGAGTTTCAATTTGAACAACAGGACCAGAATTTACAGGAACATGTACAACAGGCAAAGGAACGGAGAATGGATACTGATACTCACCAATGAAAGAAACAAAGTCTCCTAAAGTCTTGTAATTTGAGTGGCCCTCCCTTCTGATACATAGATCAAGAGCAAGATACTTCTGCGTGTACCACTGCTGCATGGTATTGCCATCAAAAGGTCCCTGCTGAATTCCCCGGGGATCCAAATAGTACCAGCGAATCTGGGACGGATCCAACATATGTGGAGTCATTGGTCTTTGCTGGGAAGCATCACTAATTTGCCTTTGAAGCCCAGGAGCAGGCATACCATTAGAAGCAGATGTAGGTTCAGTTACGGAAGACGAATTATCCAATTGCTGGCGCTGCTGAACACTTCCACCGGGCATCAAAGAGAGAGAAGAGAGCTGAGATGCTGGAGATCCGCTGCTGCGAGACCCATCGCTGTCTCTCAAGGCAATTCCTGCAAGCTTGGAGGCCAAAGCATCCGCATTCTGCAGCTTTTTTTGCCTTTCTTGTTGCTGCTGAATAAGTACATCAACGTGTAATGGCCTGGTGATACCATTGGACTTGAAATTGGCGTCGCTATGACCGGGAATTAGTTGATGATTCTCGGCCATAGAGCTGTAGATCGCAAATAGACTTTGCATGGAAATGGACAAGGCCTGGGCATTTGCACTCTGATCAACGCCCATTGGCTGTTGTTCAGAATTGACAGGGAGCTGCGAATTGCTTAGAATGTCGTCAGAATTGGAGTTGAACCAGGTTTTAGTAGACTGAGGTTGAGATTGGTAGGTGGACATAGTGGAATGAAAATACTTTTAAAATTGAGCAGATGACAAAAATCACAGGTGATTACTAAAGCTGAT
The DNA here is from genome assembly GCF_011074865.1 of Brettanomyces nanus. Taxonomy (NCBI): domain Eukaryota; kingdom Fungi; phylum Ascomycota; class Pichiomycetes; order Pichiales; family Pichiaceae; genus Brettanomyces; species Brettanomyces nanus. Next base: position 851,279 of record NC_052376.1, on the reverse strand, counting down.
TTTCAAAGTAGAGTTCAACAAGTTTGAAATTGGTGGAGAAACGATAGATTCAACTGAAAGGTGACAGGACGTTAACAGGTTGAGATGCGCTGATGATTCTTCATACAAAAATTTTTCGGTCCTAGCAGAAGTTTTGCAGAGCCCCAGTTTTACAGGGCCTTCTACAGGGCCCGAGTTTTGCAGGGCCCAGGGGCAGGCCCCCAGTAGGACGAACTACATTAATCGAATGAAATATCATATTCTATATACCCTAAATACCCATTTGTTTCTCCATTTCAGTATGGAAATCAGTAGGTTTAGCATCATTGAATCCTTAAAAGTTGTTAGTATGCAGTGAAAAGAAAATTACGTTAGTGCTGTCAAACTTACCTGTATATATATCTTCCCAGCCAATAGTAGTCTCCTTATTGAGTAAAATGTCTAGACTAGGACTAGTAATGGCAGAGAAACCAAACAGAGTTGGTCTGAAATCAGTCTCCTTCACAATATTCAACTCCATCTCTCTTCTGATAGGATCAGCAACACCAAATGTTCTTCTATAAGTCTCCAACTGCAAATCCCTCTGTGTTTGATCCCACTTTTCAATTCTAGATTGTAGGGGATGTCTATTGTTAACCTTGGAGCTTATAGAGAGTGGAGCTTCTCCGGATCTTAGCGTATCCACTACACCAGGAGCAGATGGGGCCGCAGGGCCAAATTGCGTATTCTTGGCATCAGTCAATTGCTTTTCTTCAGGCACAATTCTAAGCGACTGTGATTACTGTTAGTAACATTGGATTATCAAGAATCCTTCCGATTTTACCTACCATTTGTGATTAACTGTGAAGTGAAGTCTAAAGATGATATACAGTGGCGTTTGTTCGACTTGACTTTTGATCGCCTTCGCGGAAGAGAATAGAAATCGTTTGAGATTACGTAATCATTGGTTAGAAAAAAGCAGCGTGGATAAAGTACAATAACGTGTGGGATGAAAGTGGGATGAAAGTGGGTTATGTAGATCTCACTTCTTCGTCGCGTCCTGAAAAATTTTAGCCTTTCACATTTATCACCGATATCCACACTACTTTGCACACGAAAGCTCGCAATAATAACGATGTCATGGGGTAAGTAAGGTTCAGATGAAGAATAAGAAGATGAGAATCCTTACTAACAATATATTTTTCTTTTGAAGACGAAGATTTTAAAAATCCTTCTGTTAATGAGGCTAGCGTTGCCGATGATTGGGAACAAGAAGCTGTTGAAGATGAAGATGCTAATGATCAGCCATTATTAGAATCATGGGATGTGGATATAGATGAATTGGAGAAGAAAAAGAAAGAAGAAGCTGCCAAGAAGAAGGCAGAGATAGAAGCTTTGAAAAAGAGACAACAAGAAGCACTTGCAAACAAGAAGAACAAGAAAGGTAAAAAGCCTGTTCTATTGGAGATCGATAAAGTGGATGGAAGCACCAGAAGAAAGATGCTAAAGGAAGCACAACTTAAGGCGGATATTAAGAATGCGGCCGAATTATTTGCTGGAATGGAGCTTAGTGAGAAGAAGAAGGGAGAAGACTCCAATGGTACTAGCAATGAAGAAGATCTTGATGAGCTATTTGAGGCTGATGATGATGACGAACAAACAGGTAGCAGAGTGGCTCTAACGGTTGATTCTCCCTTGATAGAGCATCCGTTGTTCCTTGCAGAAGATGAGCAAGGATATGAGAAGTTGAGGAGAGGATTGGCAGGAGAAATGAAGCGTCTAGCAAAAGTTAAGCCTTTAACATACGTTAATTCTTTGGCAATTGATCTCATTTCCACAATGTGCGAACCAATGAGTCTCGAGCAGACTAGAAAAGTCGTCTCCACTTTGAATGCGCAGGTCACTAAAAAGGTCAAGGACGAAAGAAAAATACGTCTCTCTAAGACTGGAGGTACGTCTTTAGGAGGTACTGGTAAGAAGAAAGTCAAGGGAAAGCTCAACATTGGAGGAGGAGACTCGTTCAGAACTGACAAGATTAATGATATGCTTGAGGACGACGACGATGACTTTGGAGACGAGGATTTCATGTAATTTGTTTTCATTTTATAACAGCTTGGCTACCGTGGCTTTCTTGAAGCCTTTCATTTACCGTTTTCGGCCATTTCGTATCAAAAGTTTCACATCTCAAAAAATTCTGATCCAATAAACATCCCACTAAATTCCCCGGATTTTGGGGTTTGGCCTGCTGGTGATTACTTTATTCTTTCTGTGATCACTTTATTCTTTCTGTAATCACCAAACTAACTTTTCAGATCAATGTTTACAAGATCTTACAAAGGTTTGCTTAGAAAATCTGCAGGTGCTCTTAAAAGAGCTACTAAGTGCGATAGATCTGGTTTGAGATTTGCATCCACCTCTACTTCTCGCTCCAATGGAAACTTCACAAAAGGTGCCGGCTTATTATTCATAGGTGCTCTTGCTGGTGCCACCTTTGTCTCCTATAGAACGGCCGAGAACCCACCATCGTTTTTATTCCCAGCCTCTTCAACCACTAAGATCAAGGAATTAACTCCTCCAAAATACGGGAAAGCCGAGCCGGCTATCCAGGAAATCATACAAGCTTTGGGAAAAGACAAAGTTGTTGAAACCAAAAATACCTTGGATGATCACTCTGATACATTTTTTCAAACTAAACATGCTACCGATGATCAGAGACCTGTTGCTGTTGTCTACCCGGAAAGTACCGAAGAAGTTTCTGAAATCATGAAGATCTGTCACAAGCACAGAGTTCCGGCTGTTCCATTTACCGGGGGTACTTCGCTTGAAGGTCATTTCACACCGACGAGAAAGGGAATCTCCGTGGATTTGTCGAAAATGGATAAGATCGTGGCTTTACATAAGGACGATTTGGATGTAGTCGTCCAGCCAGCAGTAGGATGGGAGGATCTAGGGGACTACTTGTCTAGTTATAACTTATTGTTTGGTCCTGACCCTGGTGTAAGTATATCAATACTGTAATCGTAGTGTCTGATTATTCTTCTTTTTTTACTAACATAATATCACTAGCCAGGTGCTTGCATCGGTGGTATGATTGGTACCTCATGTTCTGGTACTAACGCAGCAAGATGGGGTACTATGAAGGAAAACGTCATTAGTTTGCAGATCGTTCTCGCCGACGGCACTATCATTAAGACTAAACGGAGACCTAGAAAGTCATCTGCTGGCTATAACTTGAACGGTTTGTTCATTGGAAGCGAGGGTACCTTGGGTATTGTTACCGAGGCTACTCTTAAGTTGAACGTTAAACCAAAGTATCAAAATGTGGCCGTTGTCTCTTTCCCAAGCATCGCAGATGCAGCTAGGTCTGTTTCCAGCTTTGTTCAGGGTGGACTGCAATTGGATGCTATGGAATTATTGGACGAGAAGATGATGCATTTCGTTAACGATAGCGGTGAGACTTCTATTAAATACGACGAAGCTCCAACATTGATGTTGAAGATCGGCGATAACTCCAAAGAAGGTTTGAAAGCCATTGTTAAAAATGTCAAAGAAATCTGTAAGGAGAATCACAACCATCATTTCAAGTTCGCTCAAGATGAAGATGAGAAGCTTGAGTTATGGAATGCAAGAAAGGTCGCCCTTTGGTCCACTATTGCTTACGGTAAGAAGCACGTTGGACCAGACGCCAAGGTTTGGACTACTGATGTGGCCGTACCAATTTCCAAGTTGGCCGAGAACTTGGAAAAGACCAAAGCAGATATTGAATCCACCGGTTTGCCGACATCTATCGTTGGCCACGTTGGCGATGGTAATTACCACTGCTTTTTGCTGTTCGAAGAACCTCAACGTCCTCTTGCTCAGGCCGCTGTTGAGAGGATGATCACCAGAGCTATTGCCGCTGACGGCACCGTTACCGGAGAGCACGGCATTGGTTTCGGCAAGAAAGTATACTTGGAGCAGGAGCTTGGTGATGATACCATCGACGTTATGAGAAAGATTAAGATGGCCTTGGATCCATATAGGATCTTGAACCCTGATAAAGTGTTCACCATTGATCCTACAGAATCCCCTTCGCTTCGTGAAGGTTGATCCATCTACTGCTTTCTGTTGTCAAATTATTATCTTTTATCTTTTATCTTTTATCCTCTACCATTCTTTAACCATATTTCATTTAACATATATTTACTCTATAAAGCTTAAAAGTCCAACACTAGTAGTCCTGCAATTGCTTCTAAATGCTTTGCGTCTAGAGCTCCACCTGTTGGAGCAGCCTCGTTAGTCGTACTAATTTCATTCGTATCTGTTTGGTAACTGTTGGCTAGTCTACGTCTCTCTTCCAATCTGTACTCATTAGAACGTACTATAGCTTCGTCTGTAAACAATTTGGCATACTCAGAAACCAGAGCCAATGTTTTTTTGGTGATCCGAATATTTTCTGAGTCTGAAAATGACACTGTATGGAAAAGTCTTGCAATAGTTGTAGGATCGATTTTTATCTCTTCAGACATAATTGTATAGATCTCGTGGTGTAGTATATGAATGATTAACGCGTTTCAAGGAAATTGCGGGGTATTTATACTTTTTTCATTTTTCAGTCGCGAATCAGAATTTCAGAACTCCATTCACGAACTCAATCTTGATCTTGATCCAAAGAGAACACGAAAGGGACTCCGATTGGATCTCCAGAAACATTGGTATGGAAACAACATTCAGATGGAAGCCACTGACGTTCAAATTTATCATTATTGTGGTCCAATTAGCCCCATGGTCAACGGGTTCACTCGGGTAGCTGGGATCTTCTGACCACGTTATTTTTTCAAGTAGTTCTATAGGTCTGGTCATAAGCTCGACTCGAGAGTATTTCGAATGGTCATTTAACGACGCTGTAGGGATCGTTTTCACGTAATTATCAAGCTTCTTGAGATCTTTCTGTGGTCGTGGTCCTACTTCAAATTCTGGACAAGGAACTCTAAGAACCACCCTCATTCCATTGTTGAAGGTACTCAGTTCTTCTGGAACCGATAATTTCACCCTGATTGCATTCTCCAGGAAATTACAAAAAGTAACAAGAAGTGGCCCATTCCTGCAATCTACCCGTTTATCATCTCTTAACCTCGAAACCACAATTCTAGGAACGTAATTGAATGCATTGCATTCCTTCAGGTACTTCCCGGCACTGACTTTATCCACATTAGGTATCGCAAGAACATCTTTGCACGATTTACATCGAATCTCATAGAGTGCTCTTATTTTCTGAGAAATAGGATATCTTGCTGAGCCTGCTGCGCTTGCTGAGCTCGCTGATGGCTTGAAAGCATCGATTGGTGTAGATTCAAATCTTCGTTTGGAAGATTCCTGAATATACGTCTTCTGTAAGGCATTAAAACAGGCTATCGTAAAGTCATTCTCATCTCTAATTGACGATATAATCTTCTGCAATGGCTGCGGCTTGTATATAAGTCCCGTAGAAAACTTCCAGCTACATAGAGGACACTCAAAATGAAAGTTTTTACCGTGGATCTTTCCTCCTGTCTGATTTCTTATCGCTTCTGATGAGGCAGTCAATAAGCCCGGACATTCCGGACACCTAAAGCAGCCTCTCGAGCAATTTATCAAATCCAATGGCATCTTATTCAAACATTGTGGACAAAACTTTGCCCGGATATTGTGCTGACAGCATCTGTGACATTTTAGCTGACCACACTTCGAACAGAATTGCAGCGAACTAAGCCGATGGAAAGCCGTGTCATCTAATAAAGTCAATGGAAATGGTCCCTCAGAAGATCTGGGTTCCAAACAAGGACAGAAGTATAATACAGGCATTTCAATGACCGATATGCCAAAGGTTAAGAGCAGAGGTACAGAGGAAAGCAGTTTCATCTATCCATGGTACATGGTTCTCCCTTCTTCTCTACCTTAGCCACATGACAATTATGTACTGCGCCACATATCTTATCGCTTCGCGCCCTACTTTAACGGCCAGCAGAGCATTATCATCATCATGTATTATAGGTAGTCACCATATTTTTTTCTTTACCAACATCAATGCAGCATTTGAGCTCTTTGCTGGCATGTATCGCACTCGTATTTGTCCGGATTGTTATATGCACGGGAGATAAGTCGGTTATCAACAACGAAGCACCTCTGATTTCTGATATATGGGATTACGACCATTGCATAGATGTACTACGTAACGAGTCCGAAGCTTCAGAACAAAGACAGGCAGATCTAGTTTCCGTGGATTATGCAAAAAGAAAATTCGTTGAGCCATCGGGGTTTGAGCTTACTATGGCCTTGGATTGGTACCCTACATTTGAAAATGAGCGACGTCACCAGCAGTACGAGCTTCTTTCTTTGTCACAAAAGCATGCACTTTCCAGCTTGGAGTACCTGGCAGATTTCCGTGATGACGACAAGTCTGCCTATCTGTTGGGCGAGATTTATTTATACGGTAACTATTCGATTCCTAGAAGCCCGCAGAAGTCTGTGGGGTATCTTGAGAAATCTGTTACTGCCAACAGTACTGCCACGAATTGGTTCTCGCATGCACATTATCTCTTAGGCTTCTGCTACTCAACGGGACTATTTGGAGAGGCTGAGGTCAATTATGGTAAGGCTTTGCTTCATTATACATTCGCTGCAGATATGGGCCATATACGTGCAGCAATGGCTTTGGGTTATCGATACTATATGGGTCTCTCCGTAGAGAAGAACGAGCAGTTGGCGTTGTACTACTATTCGAGGGTTGCACGGCATTGCACGGACACTTATAAATCAGAAGGAGGTCCTGCTGCTAACCTCAATGTCACTATCAATGGCTTCGAGGTGCCTCTTTTGGCTCCTAATCTCGAAAGCTATAACGTCAGATTGAGTGACTTTAACGACGGCTTGTTCGGACATGGCGTTAGTGAAGTTAAGTCTTCCATTAAACAGGAGGATCCTTTATCTATGGATCCGTCATTGGCCGATCTCGAGGATTTGGATAATCCTACAGATCATTATCTTGCCCAACTTTACAAAGGATACCTTCGTAACTATGAAGGAAGATATCTGATGTCGCATAACTACACAAGAGCATTTATTTTAGCAAAGGGGTGTGCTCTAGAGGGTCTCAAGTTACCTTCTGTTCGTTACTATAAGAAAACTAGACGTATAGATCGTACCCTTGAAGTGATTCTCACTGCCAAATGCGCATATGCTGTGGGTCACATGTATTTAAGAGGAGAAGGGACGCCTCAAAACTTTACAGCAGCTCGTTCATGGCTTCAAAGCTCCTGGTCTTTGGTGCAATCTGTTCGTACTGCCGCCGATCTTGGTATTATCTATCAATATGGATTGGGTCTTGAAAAGCCAAATCCGGCCAAGGCCAAGTCTTTGTATGCCAACTTTTATGGATTTTCTGCCATAAACTATCAGTCTGGCCTACTTATGCTCTCACAGAACGATCCATTGGGGTGGAAATTGATTTCCCTGGCCTCATACGATAAATATGCTCCCGCTCTATACAGTTTGATGCAATCATATTCTCAAGGAAATCCTTTAGGCTTGCACAAAAGTGTTGCACTTTCAAATGCAAAGGCGCTAGCTGAGCTGATTGAACCCGCTGTATCAGACTTGAAGTGGGCCTTTTCGCAGGTTATGAAAGGTGACAACGAGAAAGCCCTAGTTGCATATGGAATGGCGGCAGAAGCTGGCTTTGAGTCTGCACAATCGTCTGTTGCTTATATGCTTTATCCGCCTACAGGATATTTAGAGGAAGCGCCTCATGTACCATTAGAACGATTCCAATCGGCAGTGAGGTTTTATAGAGAGTCTGCTCGACAGGGGAATATCGATTCTATGGTATTTTTGGGAGATTTATACTGGTCGGGAATGACAAATGAAACGAAAAAGTCAAACGAGACCTCATTTCTTGTGTCTCCTGATCTCGAAGCTGCTGTGGGAATTTACAGAGATGCATCTAACAAGAGATCGCATCAAGCATCATACAATTTAGGCCATGCATACGAGGCAGGACTTGGCGTTCCGTTGGACTTACATCTTGCCAAGAGATACTACGATAAGGCTCTCATTATTAACCCTGATGCGTACATTCCGGTGGAGTTGGCTCTTATCAGGTTGAAGCTGAAACGATGGTGGTTTCGTTTAATTGGTGTTGAATGTACCGAATCATCCGAACAGGACGATGGATTCCCTCGACGCAAGTGGCGAGAATTACTAAATCTATACGACAAATTGAGACAGAGGCAGATCGAAGGTTCGGATATTAATCTGTCTCCAACTGGGGATATGGCTGCACAGGGAGGGAAAGATGGAGCTGGAGAAGATGCCGGATCTGACTTCGATTCAGATGCAGATGCTGCTTCCGTTACTGGTGCAGAGAATAACAACAATGGAGATTCATTCTACTTTGAAGCCAATGGAGATCTTGGAGTAGAAGATCTTCTGTTTACAGGAATGTTTCTATCATTTATTGGATTTACGATATATGCTAGATGGAGAGCAGCAAGAAGAAGAAATGCTAACAATGATAACCATCAAAATGAAAATGAAAACGACAATGCAAATGGAAACGCTAATGCCAACATGCCCCGGCCGGCTGCACCACCACCATTCCAGTTTAACTTCATGGTTATTCCTCTATAAGTACAATATGTACTATAACGACTAATACAAATAAAGATAAACTCTACAGAGGTACATCTAACTTATTTATTGATCAACTTCTCCTGCTTGTTCCCATTGACCATTCAAATTCTCCTTCCAGAGGGTTACCTTATTGTCACCTCCGGAAATTGCAAGAACGTTACCACTCATAGACCAGGAGGCTCTCCAGCAAACATCGGGGAACTTATCCTGTCTAAGAAGCTGCTTTTTCCAAGGAGACATCTTGTCTGCAACATTTTTGGTCCATATGATAACGGTTCTATCTTGGGAAGCAGAGGCTATGTAATATTTGGAAAGTAAGGACGGAGACCATGCGACGTCTCTAACCCAGTCAGTATGTCCCGTAAGAGCTTCTTCTACAACGTAGGTATTCTGTGCAGCATCATACCGCCAGATTTTCACCAAATTGTCACAGCCTCCAGTGACCAAACGTCTTTCCTGGATGTTTTCTTTCTGTGGAGGTGCCCAAGAACCGGCGTTGACACCAATAGAATGTGCCTGCCACACAATGGTCTTTTGAGAGCCATCTTCCTGAAATTCCACTACGGAACACTTACCATCTGACGATGTGCACAATAACAGAGCACCGTATTCACTTGGAGCCCACGAAATGCTGTTGACTGAAGCCTGATGCACACTGCATTCTGCAATGTTAGACCAAACACCACCTTCTTCTTTCCAAATCAACACTTTACCATCGTAAGAACATGAGGCCAAAATAATCCCAAATTTCGGATGCGCCCACGAAACCTGCCAAACAGGACCCTCGTGACCCTGTAGAGTCTCAATTAATTTATAATCGTCGCCTTCTACCTGGAAAATCTTGATAGTCTTGTCAGAAGAACAGGTGGCTAGTCTTTTACCATAGTAATCAAGAACTGCATCGTGAATCAACCCATCATGGGCGTTCGAAATGGTAACCTAGCATTGTTAGTAAAACATCAATATTTGTACATATATCCAATACCTACCATGCTGCTATTTAATGTATATACTTAAAAGAACAAGTGTCTGCAAACACTTCAAGTAGGTTTTTTCCCTCACCACTACAAACGTCTACTTTTTTTCAACCTCCTTTAATGGAGTTCCTCGAATCGAGACGCGCACGTGATAACTTCGCTAATTATCTTTGATTAACTAACTATATCTACTCTTCTGCCTCTATCGTCCCATAAATCTCTAGAAATCGTAAGTTGTCCAATACAACATCAAATACTCCAGTATTACCGTCATCAAATCTCACCCTAACTTCGTTTTCGACCTTCACTCTACCGACTTCATTCACTAGGTCTCTAAGTGCCTCAATAAGCTCTGGAGAAAAGCCACAATACCATCTATGATTCCAGACAAGAAGTTTAACAATCAATTCCAAGATCGTGTCGTTGTACTCGTTGTGTTTGGAACTGTCCCCCAACTTCGTGCCACGCTGTTTCGTGTAGTACTGCAACAACTTCAACGTACAGCGAGGACTAAACCGTTCTTCAAGTCCCATCTCAAAGCATTTAGCAGCCTCTTCCAAGTGGTCCAATCTATTGGCAACCAATCCCGTAAGCTCCCATTCTAAAGTAGTCTTCTTCAACTCCATTTGCTGGGCATCAAAGTGCATCAATTCAGCTTTGTACATGGTGTAAACGCGTAAATCTTCGTAGAGAAGCATGAAGAGGTTATCGAGCCATCTCTCGCATAATCTCTTCTTCTTGAAGTCATCATTAAGAGACGCAGTTCGGGCCCTAGCTTCCTCAGAAATGGTAGCCTCAGGAAGTTTCTTAGGACCGTCAATAACACTCTCCTTACTCCCATTTTCCATCTTAAACTCCTCTTCCATAACAAAGACCTTAGTCCTATACTTGAGTAAAGCCTCCCAACCAGTCTTATGAACAATGCTGGTCAATAGACTGTAAGCCTCCGCAAAAGTTGACTTTAGGTTGGCAGCAGGAAGATTTAGTAAGCTCCGGTCAATTTTATTATGCTCCACAGCCACATCAACAGAATTCAAAGTAGAGACCTTGTCTAAAGTGACATCAATAGGTAATGGCAAATGCATATCTTCGGACTTTGGATTGTTGATCCTCTTAAGAATATACTTGTCCTTATGGGTAACCATAGGACATGAATTCAACGTAAGAAGAGCCTGTTCGTATTCCCCTAAGGCGACATAGACTTTTACTAAAACGGACCAAGGCTTGAAATAAGACGGGGAAGAATTGACAGCCTTAGTGGCGATAGGCAAGGCCATATCAAGACGTCCCTTATCAAGACAGAACTGTGCCTGCATTGTCATGATTTCTCCGTCTAAAGTATTAAGCTGAACAGCATCATGCATCACTTTTATGGCCTTAACTTCTTGATCTCCCATGAAGCATAGCTTAGCCTCCAAGGATGAGACAAATGGATCAATGGATTTGAGTCGACCAATGATCTCAAGACCCTTTTCATACAGTCCTGTAAGCTCAATACATCTAAGAAACGCATCAACAAGACAATTGTTGCCATTGGTAGCCACTTGAATATCCTCAGAACATCCAAGTTTTGCACCTTCAAAGAAAAGCTTTTCAAAACCTTCCAAGAATAGGTCAGTACCTTCCTTATTCAACAGAGGGTTGATCTTACGAATCTCTACCACGGAAGTAAAGTCCGACGAATCATTATCTGCCGTAATTAAAGCACGTACCATGGCACAAACGTAGGTTTCTAGCCAAAGCCTATCCGATTCCATCACCTTATTATTAGAGCTATCAATCATCGAAGATTCAACACTTCCAGGAAATTGAACCTTAACACGGGAGTCCAATTTGGAAAATGCATTGTAAGAACAGTATGTTGCCTCTGTAACCTTCCATGATTTATGTTTTCCGAACCACAGCTGAGGCTTCTCACCCATAATATCTACCAAAGAATGAAGCAGAGCGGCAATGGTAGCCGAATTGCGTGAGTCAACTCCTGTATAATAAAAGAAAGTTCCAGTACAAGGAATCTTAGTGGAAGAATTGTTCATAGTCTTGGCCAAATGAACCATATCAGGAGGACCGAGATCATTTATGTTATCCAGAATTGATGTTCTTTGTTCTAAAGACTCTCCTATAACCTTCTCCACTACTCTAATAAAATATGTTAGTACTCAAATCAATTGAACTTAAAATGGAAAACTGCAAAACTTACTCGGGAATAGAACCCTGTGTGACTGATGTCATGTTCAATGTTCAATAACGAATGAGTGAAAGAGGCAGTCAGCACTGTGTTTCAACTCCTCTAATTCCTTGTAAAACCTCTAATCAGCCTCGAAAATTTTGAAACTATCAGAGCATCTGTACACCAGAGCATAATCATATTAGCTAGTTAAGTTACTATTTGTACAATACTACTATACACGGATTGCATGCCATTCCCTGAGATTCATTGCCGTTCACTTTCCTTCTTTGTACGTTTCTCTGCCTTGCGCCTCTTTGCCTCGGGCGCTGTCAACTCCTCATCGTCTAGCTTCCACTCTTTAGCACTCAAGCAGTACTTTTCAGGAGGAAGCCTTATTCCCCACATTGGCATAACCGGGGGAAGAGGTTTCTCGTTCCTTTCTGCTGCCAATTTCATCAACATCTTCTTGGGTGGAACCGGTTGAAATTGATAGCTAGTTCTGGCGGCGATGGCAAGCCTTATGTCCTCATTACTGATTTGACTATGATGAGAACCAGCATTTCCAGCGTTGTTTATATTGGCATGTGCATGGTCGTTGTATATAATGGCATCATGAAGTATTTCAGATGTATATCTGTAAGCAAAATCCATGAGTTGTAAAGGAACATGATCCTGGTAGTTCTGTATACCTTGAGTAGCGAATATAAGTCGAAGTAATCTTACATCTCTAGGAATTTCTTGAGACTGCTGTGATTTTGAGCCCACACTCTGCATATTAGAATTCGAGTTCCCCTTCTTTGATTTCTTATCGTTTCCCCTCGATTCGACCATATTGAAGCTTGCACCAAGGAAACAAAACTGGCCACAAGCTGTTAAACTTGTCCAAGCTTCCCTCGGCTTTTTATTCGCGCTCTCGAGAATTTTCCACCTATCAAAAATCTCAGCTCCTATACGAATTGGGTATTAGCAAAGGATTATTATTAGTATTATACATTATGAATAGCGTTCGCAAGCCAGCTTGCAGTTTTCAGAGACCGTGTTCCAAAACTTTCTAAGTTTCAAATCTAGCTCGATGCCCTTTCTATAGGTCTGAAAACTGAGTGGCTCCCGAGTAATTCTATCCATATTCTCACGGTTCAACTCGCTTCTATGTCTGGTATAATCTGCCATCAAGAGATTAAACTTCTCCACAGATTCAAGATAGGGCCAATATTCCATAAGACTGGCTGATGCGGATAAAATAGGCACTGCTGATTGGATCTTCTCAATGATTCTGAAATCGAATCCAAGATCTTGTGCAGTCAATGGCTGAGCAGGAGGTCTTCTAGGTAGAGATCCATTCACCGGTTCATGAATAGGTATTTCCGATGAATCCACATTCACAGAGGGCTTTACTTTAGGTGCGGGTTCTTGCTCGTGCTCGTTCATGTAATCTTGATTACCAAACTCATCAACTCCCGAATCCCTTCTTCTCTTACCTGGCTCTTTCTTATCAGTGTTCAGCTCTTCAGTATTCAATGATCGCTCTATTGAATCCATATTGAAATCGCCAGAGGTTTCTGTAAATGGTGCCAGGTGATTCACATCAAAATGAAACGTATCGTCAGTCTCATCAGACTCCTCTTCTTCTTCCTCAACATCCATTTCCGTCTCATTTCTAGCTTCAGCCCTTCCTGACAGAGTTTCGTTTTGACTTCTAGGCGGATTCCACAATCGCTGCTTGCCGTTGATCTTTAAACCACTTCTGTGTGGTGATCGTGAAACTCTTCTAGGGCTAGACTTCTCGGTACCTTCAGTATTTGACTCTTCAAGAATAATAGGATCTTCTTCAGTCCCGCCATCAAGTACAATGGGATCATCTTTGGTTCCGTCGGTTCCAGCGGTTCCAGCGGTTCCAGCGGTTCCAGCGGTTCCAGCGGTTCCAGCGGTTCCAGCGGGGTCACCAGGGTCAACGGGGTCACCGGTTATGTTCGGCTTAGCAAATGATGGGTCAAACTCGAATTTTGGAGCCACAAACGGATTTGAAAATCCATTTGCATCCGCATTTTGAATACCAGAAGTATCTGGAAGATTGTCTTCGGACAGATAAGAAGAATCGGAGTTAATGTTAGAAAAAGCAGATTCAGGTGAAGGGGGTAAAGATGACTTCTGCTCGTTGCCATTCTCTGTTTCTTTCACATCATTTACGGTGCTCTTTGGAGTAGGCCCCATATATGTTTTCTCTCCTGCTTTAAATGAATACGAAGACGATGATTTGCTCCATTTGCCGTTATTAGTACTTTGTAGATCCGGCTTAGGATCCTCCTTTTTCTTGCTCCCCGTGTCGAACCTCGGCCTGAAACCAGAGAACGGATTGCTAAATTCATCGTCAAACTGACTGTAATGAAAGGCGTTACCAAACGGACTGTATCCATCATTTTGCCTTCTCTCTTTCTCTCGATACACTCTTTCCCAAGCCTCCTTCTCCATTCTTGATTGTCTAGCCCTTTCTGCATTAACACGTGCTCTTTGTTCTTGATCCTGCCTTCTCTTGAACTCTTCATACTGACGTCTTGCTCTATCATACTCTCTTCCTGCTGCTTGGGCAAATGATTCCGCACCAAATGAATAAGCATATCCATATCCAAATGGTTCTCCGGAATTCATCGATGTGGTGGTGGCTGTAAATTGTCTTGCTCGATCATAATCCGCCTTTTTATGTGGATCGCATAGGACTTTGTAGCTATCATTGATCTGCTTGAACTTGTCTTCGGCCTCTCTAGTCTTATTCTTATCAGGATGATACTTTAGAGCCAGTTTTCTGAACGCCTTCTTAATATCTATAGCCGACGCATTCACACTCAAGTCTAATATCTTGTAGTGATCTATAGATGTACTAGACATCGTTTGAACCAAGAAAAGATTAACACCTCAAGCAGGCTGTCTCATAATATTTGACTTATAGCGCGAAAGTCATTTTGTTGAGGTGGATTCACCACTAATCTTCTCTTACTACTCTATGACTGCTGGTAAGCCCGATATGAGTGGCACATTTTTCTACAAATTCCCGGTGACCCGCCAGGTATTCTATCGCAGCAAATATTGTTACGCTTTGGTCAATTTGAAGCCTATTGTACCAGGTCACGTTCTAGTTGTTCCTTTCCGTCAAGTTCCTCGGTTAAAAGAGCTTAGTGTCAAGGAATCGATCGATCTTATGGCTACTGTTCAGCTGATTCATTGTTTTATCGAGAAAGTTTACAAGGCAGACTCACTTAATCTCTCTATGCAAGATGGAATCGGTGCCGGTCAATCCGTTCCCCATGTTCACTTCCATATCATTCCTCGGTACTTGAAAGACGGTTACGGAGATCATATATATGATATGTTGGAGCAGAACGAAGCCAATTTGAATGGCTTTTTCCGTAAAGTTTGCCAGGAAAGAGTCGTTGCTGCAGATCTTGAGCGTCGTCCAAGATCCATGGAAGTCATGGAGAAGGAAGCCATCTGGCTTCACGAGGAGCTGCAAAAATTCCTCAAGGACTATCATCCTGTTGAAGAACCCCCAAAATAATATAAAACTGATTAACTAATAGACAAAACTATATACACGACGTAACACGACGTAATCCTATTCCTGCTCTCTGTGTAACTTCTCCCATCTCCGTGTTTGGATTACCTCTTGAACACTCTTCTTTCTATAAGCTTTCTTTAATTGGGCCATCTTTATTCTGTCCTTAACTTTCTTATCGGCAGCATATATTCTACTCTTTCTTTCTCCTCCATGCTTCCTCTGTGTGGTCCTAAGTTCTTGCAATGGTATACTCTTTTTGTACTTTTCTTGCCAGTCCAGTATATACCTTCTAACAGAGGTATCAATGCCTCCCTCTTTCATCTGTTTGGATGTCATGGTGAAGAATTTTTTCCAGTCATTTTCAAACGTCGATGAGGCCTCTGATGCTTGGTGTCCAATCTTATTTAGGAAAGTATCCACATCAGGCACTTCCTTTGTTGGTTCGGGAACCAATACCAAATTGATTCTTTTCAGAGTCGCTATGGTCGAGGAAAAGTTCCTACGACCAACCAAACGAAGCAACGTGCTCATAATGCTTGAAGAAACAAGTCAACTATAGAGTGATGATTGATTTACCCAGTCTAAAAAATTTTTGAGCTTAGTCGCGACAATTGATTTTATAGAGATGGATGGACATCGTAAAGTGTTAAGCTTCTCTTGCTCCACGACCCATGTCCATCGAAAACACACCGTTGGATGAGCTTCAATGGAAATCCCCCGAATGGGTTAATGCCTTTGGTTTAAGAACCGATAATGTTCTCGAGTATTTCTCTCAATCTCCATTCTTCGATAGAACCTCTAATAATCAGGTGTTGAAGATGCAGAACCAATTTTCCGATGCAAATTATATTAGCAGGCCATATGAATTATTACTTATCGACCTTACAAAAATGAGAGGTACGGAATTTATCATCTCTATAGTGAGAGAGCCAGACTTTTGGGTTATTCGAAAGCAGTACAGGTACTCAGAGACTCGGGTTAAAACTTTGGCTGATTTCTACATCATTGGATCCAGTGTATATATGGCTCCATCAATTCATGCTATTCTTTCCAGTAGATTATTGAGTACGTCTCTTAATTTGAAGAATGCTATCAACTTACTTCAAGAACTTCCTAGTTTCTCTCCTTCTAAGGGTCATTACTATGAGTTCAGTAAGTCTGACAATGAATCTAAAGACGACAAAACTGAAGATTCCTTGAAATTGCCTGATTCTATTTCCAATGCTTTCAGTAACCTTCTTAATTTGTCACTCCAGAAGAATTCTGTACGTTTGGATGATATGCCCGATACGGGGATCAACGAGATTGCCTTGACCAAGCAGCAGCAGCAGCAGCAGCAACAACAGCAACAGCAGCAACAGCAGCAACAACAACAACAACAACAACAACAGCAGCAACAGCAGCAACAACAACAACAACAACAACAACCTTCCAAGTCCCTTCTAAACCCAGCAGTCTCTTCACCACCCAAATAGCTCCATGTATACTATATTTACTAATTGATTACATAATCCAACAAAATTTTAGGTGAGGTAGCGAATGGGAGAAGGTAGAAGTGACCTACTACACTTGATTAGACTCTTTCTATAAACCACCATGAGATACCTTCCATACTTACGGCAAGCTCAAGAGATTTTAATCAAGGCGGGTAAAGGTGATGCAACTGGGTTGACAGGACTTTATCGACATCCTAATCCAAGACCTGTGCTAACCAAGCTCTACAATGCCACTTTAAAGAAGCTTGCCAAAGATTTCCCCAAGGAATCGATCTACAGACAGTCTGTCGAAAGCATGACTAAAGCCAGACTAGCTGTGGTTGAGAAAAATGAGGTTCTTGATAGAATCGAGAAAGAGATTGGATGTGGATTGATTGAGGAGTTGGTTATTCAGGCCAATGATGAGTACAACTTGGCCCAAAAGATGGCTGAATGGAAGGCCTGGGAGCCTTTGCAGGAGAAGCCATTAGAGGATCAGTGGGTTTATTTTGGAAAGAAGGTTTAGCACTTTTATATTTATTTATTTATTTGACTTAACTTGATGCTGTAGTAAAGTAAAGTGAAGTTAGCTTCGCTTCGCGCTCATTGTTAGTTGGCTCTTCTTAATGTTATCACGTTGCTCATCAGTACTTAGAGTAAGAACAATGTCCACAGCCAGTGATATCATCAAGTCAGCTACAGGAGTTTACGATCACATGAAACCAATCATCTGGGTGGATTGTGAGATGACTGGTTTAGATCATGAGAAAGACCATATTATCGAGATCTGCTGTCTTATTACAGACAAGAATTTAAAGGTTTTGGATAAGGCAGGTTACGAATCGGTTATACATTATCCGAAAAGTGAAATGGATAGTATGAATAAATGGTGTATAGATCATCATGGAAGTAGTGGACTCACGAAAAAAGTAATTGAATCTGAAAAGACCAAAGATCTAGTGGAAAACCAACTATTGAACTACATTAAGAAGTTTGTCAGTCCCAACGTGGGGATCCTTGCAGGAAATTCGATACACATGGATCGATTGTTTATGTTAAAGGAAATGCCCAAAGTAATCAACTACCTCATGTATAGAATCATCGATGTTTCTTCCATCATGGAATTCTGCAAGAGACACAATCCTAAAGTGGAAGCTCTAATGCCACCCAAAATAGGCGCGCATACTGCAAAGCAAGATATTATCGAGAGTATTAACCAGTTGAAATATTATAGAGATGTCTACTTGAAGGATTCTGATGAGATCGACGAGGAAGTGATTAGAGAGAAATGGGCAGGTAAGGATATTAACGGTAATCCATTAGAGAGGAATACCAGAAAAAGAAAAATCTAACTGAACACAAACCTTCCCTCACGTCTTCCTCTCATTGATAATTCACCTTCGCTCGTTTCATTGTCCCGTAATTATTTAGTTAGCAATCGCAAAATTACCAATTTCAATTAGCCAATTTTACTATCTTGTTTTTCTTTGCTTGCTCTTTGACTAGCTGCGTCATTTATCCAACATAAGCCTTTTTTTCTCCTGCATTAGTTCCATTTCACACTTTACGCAATCCACCTTGCAGCAGAGTGGTGTCTTTTTTTATTCTTAAATATTATGTCTACCAAGGCTAAAGCCATCGATCAACAGGATCTTCAATTTGCCGGATCTGATTACGTTACTTCGAGTACCATGGTCAATGCTAACAACGCTACAAAACCTCCACAACAATCCGGTTCAGCTGCCAGCTTTGACCTTGATTTACTTGGTGCAGCTATATCGGATACTAGTCATGTCACGCAACAGCCAAATAGTCATAGTCATAGGCATAGTACCCGTCATATGGCTTCTAAGAAGAATCAGACTCTATCACTGGAGAACTTCCACTTGGATCCCCAGGATTTCCAAAATTTCCTTATGATTAATCCTCCTATCATGGAGTATTCTCCTTACTATTATATGAAGACTCCCGCTGGCATTCCTATTGAGCAGTCTCAACAACCTCAGCCTCAGCAGCCTCAGTCTCAGTCTCAGTCTCAGCAGCCTCAGCAGCCATTTGGTGGCCCTGAGAACTACGGATATGCTCACTATAAGGCTAACGGTGCCAAGCCTGTCCCCTCTGGAGTAGCCACTGGTCCCGCTATCGGTGCTACCACCGGCCCCCCTGGCCCCTCTGGTTCGCACTTTGTCGACAACTTCCCTGATGGTATAGATCCATCCATCGACGAGCAGTTCGTTGAAAACGTTGCTCCACAGACGATCCCACAAGGTGCCCCCTTCGTGACAGCACCTGTGGATTCTTCTGAAAGTGGTGACGTCTCAGGAGACTCTGGATATGTTAATGGACCGCTGACGGCGTACCCTCCAGCTCCACGTAGACGTGTTTCCATTTCTAATGGTCAAATCGGACAAATAAGTATGATTGTCCATCGCACTGAGGCTGAACAGGACCAGGCATATATGGAAGCACAATCTCAGGCTCACATCCAAGGTTCTGGTAGAGGTCAGTCTATCTCACCACATCAAATGGGACCAGGTCTTGGGCACCAGGCTTCGACTCAACTGCAACAAGGTCCAAGCCAACAGAATCGGCAGGTATTCTATTCGCATCATCAACCACCAGCCTCACCGCAGCCTTTTAACGGTGGAGAAATTGAAGTGGATAAGGATGGTATTCCTAAAAGACAGTTACTCTACAATAATCAAGTGATATTTAATCCAGATGCGGGACCTATTCCTGGTACAGCAGCTTGGAAAAGGCAACGAATCTTGGAGAGAAATAGAGTCGCTGCCTCCAAATGTCGCCAAAAGAAGAAGAACCTTCAAAGAAGACTACAGCGGGATGTGGAAGAACTCTCTAATAAGAACCGGTACTTGGAACAGGTGATTCTCAGTATGAAGGAGAAACTGAATGATTACATGAGTGCGAATAATATACCACTTGATATACTACTGGGGCAAGGAGATGAGGATTTCCATAGCCATGTCAAGTCTGAAGAGGCCACGAAAAAGAACAGTGTCAGACTCTCTAAGAGTCAGAAGAGGGATCTTGCATTAAGTGTGACTACGGATACACTACGAGATATTATGTTGTCGGATGGCAGTGACTTGTATTACGGTCTGAAAGGCTCCGTTAAGCATTGATCTGTGGCTGTGCACGTGTGAAGCTTTGCCGCTGCTTCGCCACCTTTTTGCCACCGCTTCGCCACTTCCCTGCCTCGCCACTTCCCCGCCTCTGCTTCGCCACGGGCTCTCTGTTTCATTGGGTTCTGTCTACAACTGCCTCCTCCATTATCTATTTATTGCCTTTGTAATCGCATCATTTAGGTTTACTTTATTAAATATACTATACATCTAATTCTCATGAATGAATCATTTAATTCGGCCATAGATTTGGAGGAGCAGCCCTCGTATCAGGACTCTCCTGAGTTTGATCAGGTTAACGATGATATCTCCAATGGATTATTGGAGATCAATAATATGTTGAGCAATTTGAACAAGAACTTGATTGTAATGGAGCGAAAGGTTGATGTTGATGGTCGAAGTGGTGGAGATGGAAGCGTCGAAAAGTACCAGTCGAACTCAGTAACTTTGGTGAATAGATTGGTTGGCCTGTTCAAGGATATATCATTGTACAGCCGGAAGATGAATGGTATGGATACTACAATGTTAAACAAGAGCCAGATATTTGTGAAGAGCAAGTTAAACGAGAACTTGAAGAGTTCTTTGAAGAAGTTTAACGAGCTACAGAAGAGTCTTACAGATCTAGATAAGCAAATGAACGAGCAGGTACAAGAATCTCACAAACAGAGTGAGACGTCACCGCCACCACAGCAACAGCAACAGCAACAGCAAAGACTTATCATAGAATATGAGCCAGTCAATGCAGAAGAATTAGAGTACCAGAGAAATCTTGTTGAAGAAAGAGAAAGAGATATAGAACAGATTTCCCATGGAGTCTCGGAATTGAATGAAATCTTTCACGATTTGTCTAGTATGGTGGATGCACAGGGAGAATTTGTAGACAACATCGAAACTAACATATATAGCACCTTGCACGACACGCGAATGGCCAATAAGCATCTTCGAAGGGCTGATAGGTATCATCGCAACAAGCGTAAGCTCTGTTTCTGGCTTCTTATGATTGCCTGTGTGGTGATTTTGTTTGTCATCATGATCATCTTTGCCTAAATCTTCCAAAGTTTCACTTTACCATCATCTCCGCATGTTAGGAACTCGTTTTCTCCATACCATTTGACGCAGTTCAATTCACTGACTCCATGTGCCAGCTCTTTCGTCGCTAAAACTGTCCATTTCCCACTCTTATCTCCTTCTTCTTGATAAACGACGACTCTTCCGTCACATCCGCAGCTGGCTATCATCCCATTCTTGCTCCAATCGACGCTGTAGACCGGACGATCATGAACTTGGGGAAGAACACTTTCTAGAATCCACTGTTCTTCTTCTTTTACACTCGAGGGAACAACAGGTTTAGGAGACGTATCTTTCTTTGTCGAAGATCCTAGCCTCTTGTAAACCCGTACTTTAGTGTCATCGCTGCAATTCACTAACCTAACCACATTCTTCTTCGAGTCTTTTTCAAAGTCACTGCACCATACCGTACCTTTGGCATCTGTGAGCTTCGCAACACAAATCCAATCATCCTCATCGTAAGTGTCCTGACGAAATATCCGACATGTCTCGTCATAGGACGATGTGGCCAACAAATTCAGTGAAGGGTGCCATTTGACCTCCTTGATATCCTGTTCGTGCTCCTGTATAACGTTAATGCATTCAAACTCTTCATTGGTATCATCCGTCTCCCATATCCAGGCACTCTTATCCCTGGAACACGTAGCCAAATACTTCCCATCGTAGGACCAATCCACAGATTTCACCTCATTTTCATGTCCTTCAATGATGGCCAACAACTCCCATCCATTATCTCCCACTATTTCGGACTTTGAATCGCTATTGAAATCTTTCTCTGTATCTTCGTCACGTTGAGCATTCTTCTCCTCCATCAAATCCCTTCCCCAAATACTAACTGTAGCATCAAACGAACCTACTGCAACCGTAGGAAACTCTGTAGATGGCTTGAAAGAAACACATCTCGTCGTCTTTGAATGAGTGTCGTCCGCCAAAGTGGCCACTAGTTTTCTAGTCCTCAAATCGAAGATCTTGCATGTTTTGTCCGCAGAGACTGTAGCCATGAGATGAAGCTGAGGTTGAACAGCAACTGCCCAGCAGATATCATCGTTAGCATTGAACGTGTATTCTAGAGATATGGACATATTAAGGGCTTGACAGACTAAAGAGATGAGGTGTTGAACAAGGAACGAAATTTTACATCTCGAA
This sequence comes from Brettanomyces nanus, assembly GCF_011074865.1. Classification (NCBI taxonomy): domain Eukaryota; kingdom Fungi; phylum Ascomycota; class Pichiomycetes; order Pichiales; family Pichiaceae; genus Brettanomyces; species Brettanomyces nanus. The sequence continues at coordinate 829,143 of NC_052376.1, read as the reverse complement.
TTTAACCAATTGAGATTTTCATCATCCTGACGTATCTTTCTTCCTCTTCAATATGTTGAAACTGACCCTTCTACGGGCCCAGAGGCCCGTAAGATTTCCTTTGCTTGCGACTGGATCGTGGGCCGGTCTTAGGTTTAACTCATCGACAGGAAAGGGTAAGGACCCCAGGGACTCTAAGGACTGTAAGGACTGTAAGGACTCTAAGGACTCTAAGGACCCCAAAGACTCTAAGGACTATAATGTCCCTTTAAGGGATCTAGAAAACTTCTCGCCGGATTTATCTTCACGGGTCTCGAATCCCAGTGGATCTCTTCCAGGTATGAACCAAGAGATTCTCGATCTCATGAAACATCCGAAGGTGGTATATAATCCGGCCAATAATAAAGACGAGACTAGATATGAATTTCACGCTCCAAAGACACCCAAAGAGGAATATAAGGAAGCGATCAAGAACAAAGTCCAAGGAAGTTCAAAGATCAAAAAGTTGTTACCGTCACTACTACTTGGAGCGGGTTTCTTATGGGTTATCTATACATATGATTACTTCACGCGTGAAAAGGATCCATATAGAGACACGGACAGTTCTCTACTAAGAGAGGACAAGTTTTTACCCTATTTGGTGAGTTTCAAGTATCGAATTGATGACAGTCACTACCTCATTGAGCTCACTAGAAAGAATAGAGCTCGGAAGCTCATTCATAATCAACGGCTTTTCAATGGCGATAAGATATGGAGTATAGAAATAGCTAAGCCTGACATTAATATTACACGTAGTTATACGCCGTTGCCATTATTTGTTGCTGGATTTGATCCTTTGACCCAAGAACCTCATTTAAGGTTGGTTTCTAAGGCTGAGCAGGAGGGTAAATTTATTCTAATTGTGAAAAGATATCCTGATGGAGAGTTCTCTCGATGGTTGACGGGATTGGGTCTATTACAGGAGATCAAGGTGAGGGGGCCTATACAAGATTATAAGTTCCGGTTTCATCCTTTAGATCATTATCAGGCCAGACCTCAGCTTGGAAATACTCTCGAAAGGACTGAGCCTGACCACGAGTACCCGGGTCACCTTCCCAAGCCAGAAAATTTTGTTTTCTATGGTGCTGGAACGGGTATTCTACCGTTTTTACAGGTTCTTTACTCTCCGAATCCTCCAAAAGGTATCACAGAGGCATTTGTTTCAGTCCATAGTGAGTCCAACCTAATGGGGCAGCTCAGAACATTGAACTATTTTGCTGAAAAATGTGGCCGTGTTAAATTTCACTATCTTGTTGAAGACCAGAATCAGCATCTTTCTTCAAACGATATTCCAAGTCCTACATTTCCTCATTTTACCGGTGCTAAGGATCTTAAAATTAGCGAAGAGGTGTATAGGTACAAGCTTCTGCAGGAGAAGAAAGCCGAGGTTCGTCGCCAAGTTGAAGGTGACCCTATCAAGAAGCCCGATGATAGTACTTCTGTAAGCCCTTCATCAGTCTCCTATGGTTCTCCTGGTCCCAATGATATTCCAAACTTGGACTTCAGTAAGATCAAGCCTGATAATGCATATCAACAATTCAGGTTTCTTCGTGGAAAGAAAGAACTTCCTCCACCATCGTTGGCTTTCGTCTGTGGTCCCGATGGATACATCGATTTTGTGTCTGGTAAACCCAACCTCAACAATACAGAAATGAAGGATATGGGACCTATTGGAGGTCTTTTGAAGGAAAAGGGTTGGACAGAAAATAATGTCAAGAGATTGGTCGGCTTGTAGATATGAATTATGACTGTTTCATTATTATTATTAGCTATTGTAACATTACATCCACTATAAAGTCCTCTTCTAATTCGGTATCACTAACTTTCATCGACGGCAGAAGCAATTCGTCATCAAAAAGGAGTGAAATCAAAACTTTGGCTTCAACCTTAGCTTTACTCCGATAATAGTCAATCATTAATCGGATCTCTGTATCTGGATTAACTTGCACTTTGTAAGATTTCTTGTCCTTTCCAACCATATTAATGGTAAAGTAAGAGTTGTCTTGCTCCCTAGTAAGATCCAAATTATGGCGAAGATCAATATCGTTGTCATTGTCATACTCATCGTCACTTTTGTGCTGCTTAGCCGCTTCCTGTAACTCATCGAAATCTCTCTGATCATAGTCCAACTCAATTGTCTCGTTTTCCCCGATTTTGCTATCTCCAATTGAAGATTCAGCAGGTAATGCAGCCCCATCAGAGCCATACAATGTCACCTTCAACATATCTGGATAGTGAAGACGAACAAGAAATATACTGACAAGGTCTATCATCACAGAAGTTCTCTTGGTGGCAATAGTAGTCGATCTGCCAGTTTTCCTATCCTTCAGGTTGATAGTAATCTCTGGATCGCCGTTTCCACTAGATGCAGCTTCTGAAGTTGATTGTTTACCCAAGTTCAGTAACTGCCTAGTCGCCTGAATCTTTGTCTCAGTGCTCATAGTGGTACAGAAATGATAGCCATCGTCGGTGATAGGAAGTGATATCTTTCCATTCTTTTTGGATAATTGAAGCAAGTAACCTATTTTGAGAAACTGCTTCACTATCAAATCCAGCTCTTTTATGTAGAATACCAATGTTTCAGGCATCATCACTGGTTGTTCAATGTACTTTGGATATAGCCATGCACAGATCTTCTCTTGGATCTTCTTGAAATGAGTACTTCCCTTGGCAGTGAGTGATATGGTGAGGCTTCGATCCCCTAACTCCACGGTTACATCGATCTTGAATTTGGTATCGCTAACATTCATCTTTTCACCATTCACCACCACAGTCTGCGCAAGAAAATCCGTCGGTACTCGATCTAAAGCTTCTTCCATCTCTGCCATCGTCTCGTATTTCTCCACCTTCATTATATCCGAGTCCAACTGCTCTAATAGCTGTTCATCCTCACTAGCTCGTTTACCCTTAACAGATATTGGTTCACTCCTGGTCGTTTTTATAGAACTTTTCTCATTGATTATAAGTCCCGTAATGTAGTCTTCATCACTGTCGTCATCTTGAATCCCAAGCATCTTCATGAGATCGTCGTTTTTGGGTTCTTCTTTCGACTCGCTTTTGAAAGAAATGTTCTTTGATGGACTGCTTACGTCCATCTTGGATAATCTTCCACCAGATTTTGAAGTGGACTCATTTTCTTGGCTTTTCTTAGTATGATGATGATGCTTCTTGTGTCCTTTCTTCTTTCGCTTCTTACTTGGAGGAGGAAGATCATAATCTTCATCGTCACCACCGAAAGCAAAAAAGTCGTCCTCTGCACGTGAAGAGGATTTAGAAGGATCTGACATGGAACAAAAGGATGCTAGCTGATGGCAAGCCAAAACTTTATTATGTCTGTTCTTTGAGATAGCTTATATGTCTGTTCGATATATATAGTGAGAGACCACACACGGAAAAATAAACTTTTCACCCGTAGAAGAAATGCGCGATCCTGATGAAGCCATAAAGGGGCCCCCAATCGATAGATCGACTCTTGATCCGTTCGTCTCTTTGCTTAGCAAATAATGCTCGGGAAACGCGCCCTCGTCAAATCATGTTACCGTTTAAGGTTATACTCTACAGTGAATACCTCGGCAGAAACTGTGGAGACGATTCCCAGCATTCTAGACCCCAAGTTTGAAATCCCTAATGGGTCTGTCATCTTCAGCGGTATTCAACCAACAGGTGCATTCCACTTGGGTAACTATTTTGGTGCCGTTAGAAACTGGAGAGATTTCCAAACCAGAATTGAACGTGATCATATCAATTCTCGTCTTCTCTTCTTTGTTGCAGATATGCATTCTCTTACAGTTCCACAGAACTTCTCACGATTGACCAATCAACGACTCGAGGCCTTTGGTTCGCTTATGGCATGTGGCATTGATCCTGAAAAAGCTACCATTTTTTTCCAATCAGAGGTGCCTGAGATCCCGAAATTACAATGGATCTTGTCCTGTATGTGCGGTATGGGACAGCTCAATAGAATGACTCAATGGAAGTCTAAGGCCAACTTGAGGAACGACGCTGATATAGCAGCAGACTTCGGTAAAGTCAAATTGGGCTTGTTTACTTATCCAGTTCTTATGGCTGCCGATATTCTTACCTTCAACGCTACACATGTTCCTGTTGGCAGGGACCAAGCCCAGCATTTAGAACTTACCAGAGAATTGGTTGATATCTTCAATAGGGCCACCAAATCTAAATTTTTGCATCAGCCTATGACTCTTCTTGCTCCTACTATGAAGGTTCTTAGCTTGAAGAATCCGGAAAAGAAAATGTCCAAGAGTGATCCTGATGATATGAGTAAAATATTTATTACTGAAGATGCCAAAAGTATTCGTAATAAGATCAGTAAGGCGCTTACAGACTCAGTGGAAGGTAAGCTTATCTATGATCCCGTTAATAGACCTGCTGTCACTAATCTTATTACTATTCTTGCAGCAGCATTGGGAAGACCTGTCCTCGAAGTTTCCAATCAAGTAGAAGATTTCACTAAGAAAGAGTTGAAGGATGCCGTTTCTGATGCTGTTGTTAAGGAGCTTAAAGATCCAGCCGCAAGATTCCAAGAATTAATGAAGGATCCTGAAAGATTAGATAAGTTAAGTAGAAGAGGTTCTGAAAAGGCCCGGGAAATTGCCTCCAAGAATCTTAAAGAGATATCCAAGCTTGTTGGAATGGGCTACTGGTGAGGAAGAGCAGAGAGTTTGCCATTCGTTTATCCTGTACATATTCATATATTTCTCATAGTAGATTGTTCTCTAACAATCCAATAGACTCTCCGTATTGAACCAAGATTCTTTGTACCTCTCTCTGTTTGGAGCAGCTTAGGATCAACTCTTCGAGTAGATGCTTCTTCTCAACCCCGCATATCTTTCCATTCATATCTATGAATAGCTCTTGAAAGATCTCAATAAGTCGATCCTTCAGGTTCAGTTCACTGAGTCTCTTCACGTAAACAATAAGGTATGTTTTGAAGTTTTTGAAGTCATTAAGAAATTGGTATAGGTTGATCTTGTTTTCAAGATGATTCAACGAAATTACAGTTTCCAAATTCTCAAATCCCTCCTTCATGAGCATCACCTTCGATATTTTGCTAAAGAACTTGGCCTTACCTCTGCGAACAATCTCTTCGTTGGTGTGTATCTCAAGATAATTTAACAACGAACTGTCTTCAGTAGTTGAAGACGTCGATGAGGTGAGAGTCTGAGTAGAGTCCCAGTATTGAGATCCAAAGGCCCACCACGAATCACTCACCAAAGACCATGTACCCATGTCACTATCGTATAGATAGCCATTACCGTTGCTTAGTGTCACTATGGGAAGTCCGGTAGAAGTAATTGAGCACATGGTTAAATTCTCGGAACGAGTTAGCAAGTCGCCGTTAACAAAGACTATTCCATTTTTGTCTATAGATGTAGTGCCCTGTGTATTTCCAGAAGCAGCACCGCCAGTGCCAGTTCCATTCGATCCATTATTACTGCCTTGGTTACCGCTAGCCAAGGAATCGTTGGGTCCACCAGCACGGTAAATAGGTTGAAGCAAGGGATAAAGTGACGTAGGTCTGAAAAGGGCCTTGTGCCTTCGAAGATCCCAAGCATACATCTCTCCTACAGAAGTGACAGCCATGAGAAACTGATCTTTCATTTCAAGAAACGAAAGAGGTGATCCCAAGATCATTGTTGGTAGAACGCGTCTTCCCGAATTCGTATAAGTGATAATCTGACCATTAGTGGTCGATATAGCCCAGTAAGTTCCTGAGCCAGTGATAATGTGCACCCTGTGAGGAATAAAATCAACAAAAACCTCTTTGGTAGAATCTGATGGGAACCGTTTCAGAAGTGCAATTCTAGAAGGATACGACTCGTGACCGTTTCCGTTTGTCACCTCTAGACACATGCTGCTATCTTCTAGTAAACTGTAATTTATGTGTGCTCGTACCTTTGGAACAGCTATACGAATATTGCTAAATGATATTTGTGGATTTATGGCAACTGAGCCAGCAAATTCAACTGATTCTAACTCCCTTTTTTTTCTTGGTGCTCCATCCAGCTGATTTCCCTTGGATATTCTATGAGCTAAGCTTTTGGGAACAGAAGTGGATGGACCAACAAAGTCCGAGGTTGGCCCTGAAGGCTTCTTCAAACTGTTGTTAGAGTTTAAACCAGATTTGTGGTTTTCAGATAATACTGCACTATGAGACCGTTTCTTTCCATTTTTCGTCTGATCTATAGGCTTATCTTTCTCTGTGTTGTCAACAGAAGTGTCTGTAGCGTCTGCGGAAGCGGTACCTCCAGGGATAGCAGATTGTAATTTACTCTTTCCCTCGTTCTTCACAATAGTTTTAGGGGTCTTAAGCTTGGGAGCCAGTTTCAATTGTGGTCTAGTGTCTTTCTCCTTCCTCATCCACTTGTCGAATGTCTCCAATATCTCTGGAGCTGCTTTAGAGGCTCCAGAATTAATATCGTTTTTGATACATTCCGATTCGGGCACAACTTCACCTAATTCTCCCTCGTCAAACACCACAAGTATCATATGACCGGAAGACGTGGTTAGGAAAAGTAATCGACCATTCTGACTCCAACATATATCTTGGATAGGTTGTGGGCTTATTTCATTGATCATGAATAAGGGTCTATCCTCACTGGTCTTCCATATAGCAATACTAGAATCAGGGGATGCAGTGGCAAGAACGTAGGTAAATACGGGATCACTACCTTCCTTTCTATATGTACATGGAGAAAATTGTGTCATTGTAGACTTAAATCCATGGCCGGTAAAAGAATGCCACTTGTCCCATGTAGCGCCAAAATTGGGCGTATCATTGAATAACACCGATATAATTGAAGTCTTGCTCTTGGAAGCATTTGGAACAGAGATAGTTCTATCGTCTTTAGACCAACTGACTTTTCTAATGGTAGCTTTATTCAACTTGGAGCTATTTATAAGCTTGCTGAATCTCTGTGTAATATTATATTCGAATTTGCGACCTTCTAAATCATCTGGTACCAACGAGTACTCTAATATATTGACCAACTTATCATCTCCTAAAGTTAGAAGATACTTTCCGGAAGTATTATCAAAAGAGATTCCTTTAACAGGAACATTAGAGCCAAATGCAGCTGAAGATGATATATTGGTGGTTCCATTACCTTTAATCTCATGAAGATGTAAAACGGAGATGATTCGTGAATAAATAACATCATATATGATGACCTCATCATTCATCGAACTAAAGGCTAGAAGTTGGTCATCGGCAGACCAACTAAAGTCCAAAATCAAGCCATTCACATGCTTGAAGATCTGTCGCACGGCACATTTTGCGGAATTCTGAGGATCGCTCACCATATAAACCTCACCATTCTTATAAACTGCAGCCAACAGATTTGAATGGGACTTCAAATTGGCATACTTCAGAGAGGTAATCTTGCTTCGGCTCCTCACACCAATAATATTAACAGGATGCTGTGCTAATTCAAGCTTTGACTGGTCAATGGTAGGTGATTTGTGAGTCTTTCTAGTTGGCACAGTCAACTTCTGTTTGTCGATGTGAGATGAAGATGGTGAATTGTTATCGACTGACTCTTTGTCGAGATCAATAATGGAACTAATTTCTTTTGTCCTATCAACATCATCACCATCAGGATTCTTAGCCAAATTCTCCTTCTCCTTCTCCTTCTCCTCCTCCTCCTCCTCCAAACTTTTGTTTGGAATTAAGTGAGTAAACTGTGACATCGACCGGATCTTGATGTTTCCATCGTTATTAGCAGTGGCCACATAGTCATTAGTGGAATTGACACTCACAAACAATGAAGTTTTGTTTAAAAAGGATGCGGTGAAGAAATACATTCCTGCTGGCAGGAAAGGAGTAGAAGAAAGCTGAAGAGAATGTCACTCCCAGCTGTGTCTAACCTATGTCTTGATTTACGTCCAGTAAATATACATCCTTACACCTGAGATATTAAAATTTTCAATATTCGAAGAGAGAAAAGAGCAGTAGAGAGAGGAGGCCAGAGACGACAGCCAGAGACGACGACAGCCACAGAAATTCTAGATATTCTAGATCTTGCATCTACTTTCCAGCATTAAGCTATTTGACTACATACATTCGCATCTCCTCCACATGGCTAGCAGAGAAGGAGAGTACATAAGTGACTCAGGCTCAGACTACACAGAGTATTGGATTGACTGGTTTCTAGGAAGCCGTGGTAACGAATACTTCTGCGATGTTGATGCCGAATACATAACGGATCGATTCAACCTTACAGGATTGAATCAGTATGTGGATAGAATAGGATTATTGGTGGATATTATAACGGATCGAACACAGATAAGTGAGACACAGCCGGAGGAAGCCAGAGCCCGTCTTGAAGACAATGCCAAATTCATCTACGCTCTTATTCATGCGCGGTACATAATTACATCGCGTGGTTTGAGTAAGATGCTTGAAAAGTACAGAAACGGTGATTTTGGATACTGTCCAAGAGTCAATTGTAAGCTAACGCCTCTTTTACCGGTAGGATTAAGTGATAAACCTCGTGTGGCCTCTGTCAAACTTTACTGCCCTAACTGTGAAGACCTATATAACCCCAAATCTTCTCGTCATGCTTCCATTGATGGAGCTTTCTTTGGAACGTCATTTCCTGCCATGTTCCTCCAAAACTATCCAGAGTTGGTTCCTACTCACAACGTTGATGTGTATATTCCAAAGATCTTTGGTTTCCAGCTTCACAGCCAGGCACAGTTGACTCGATGGAGACTACTTAAAAGAGAACAGTTGGTCAATAGGTTGGACCAGTTACATATCGAGCATGCTAATGATGGCCCCGGTGGGTTTGCGGATCCTGTTGATGATGACGAGAATAAGAAGGCAAAAAGGGGAAGACGATAAGTATTGTACTGTAATATAGAGTTCGAGATAAATCGGTGTAGATCTATTTTTCATGGGTAGTTCATTTTACTTTACTTTTTTTCTTCCTTTCTTCTACTTCATCTTGTCAGTATTTTGTCACTATGGTGGACGAATCTGATTCAAATATCACCGAGAATCCGGATTGTATGCACGTTGTTCGGCCAGTCTCCGGAGACATCAATGTGATCTCGCCTCTATCATTTTTCAGCTGTGAAAAGACGTCGTCCACTTCAAATAGTCCTGTCAAATGTCTACTTATACTTAACCAGGAGATTCATCTTCCTTTCAAGTTTTTTGACAGACTCTGGAAGAGTACTTCGATAAGGATTTGTGCCGATGGTGGTGCTAATAGATTGTACAACTACAGTCGGCAGAATAGTGTTCTCAATGAGTATACTCCCAACTATATAGTAGGTGATCTTGATTCTCTTATAGATCCAGTTAGAGATTACTATCTGAGTCAAGGGACTCGAATTAAGAAGCAAGGATCTCAATTCTACTCGGATCTTGACAAGTCTATCGCTTTGATTGACTTACTAGTGAATTTCCCATCTGTTGATGTTAGTAAATTGGACGATTACAGTGGTTTGGAAAAGACGGAAGTTGATCGAATTAAGGGTCAAGACAGGCCCTTTTTTAAGCAAATCTTTCTACTGGTAGTTGGAGGTATTGGAGGACGATTCGACCAGACCATAGCGACAATATCAAGGACGATCCAATCTCTTTCACAGAGACCGTTCATAGATTTTATACTCTTGAATTCTGAGCATGCAGAGTTTGTTCTTCTACTTCCAAAGGGTAAGAACTTCATTGATTTCCCAACAGAAAAGGGATTCATGGATGAAGATAGGGGTGACAATCCAAGAAATGTTGGTCTTTTACCACTTTCTGGACCTGCCAACGTCACTACTAAAGGTCTTAAATGGGATGTGCAAGATTGGAGAACGGAGATGATTGGTGATTTAAGTCTTTGTAACTACCAAGTGGGTGATAATGGAATTTACCTAGGAACTTCTAGTGAATTGTTTGTTAATATAGAGTTCTAAGTTGCATTATAACATGCTTCAAAGAAGCTGTACTCCATATCTACGGTTTCCCTAAAGATCCCTTCAACCTCTGCTCGGTTTACAATCTGGTCTACTTGTTTTTGGAGAAACATCACGTATTCTTCGAAGAAGTCTCCACTGTGTAATGTTATCCACTCTTTAAACCTCCAATGTAAATCACTTGGAACATTTGGATCTTTCAATGCTTTCTGTGCCCATCTGAGGTAAACCACCTCTGTGGTCCAAAGATAAGTCACCATTTGATCGTAAGAATAGTCCTGTAATCTGGTTGTCAATCTGGTGAGTAATGATAAATACTGCTTGACTTCATCGAGGACAAACGACTTGTCGTTAACGTATCTCTCAAGAGAGCTATCTCTTCCACAAAGGAGGTCGATAGTCCTCTCAAAATAGTCATTCTCATCGTTGGAAATAAATCCAACCTGTTTGCCAAATCGAATCGTTGCAGCTTCATCCGGACAAAGGTATGCCGTTTTGAGCACTATCTTCATATACAAGTTGAAATACTTAACATCTTGAACAAGATAGATCAATAGCGTCTTATCGGCAAGTTTACCTGCACATAGTTCGTTTACAAGGCGGTGGTCCACAGCACTGTCGAAAACTGTCCGATATGACTCAATTAGATCCTCAGAGAGCATTCTATTACGCTTATTAAACTCCTTCCTCTCTTCGTCTGCTTTCGCGACCTATTTATATGTACAGAATTAAATTTCAAATCCCGGCTCCTGTTTCAATCTCTCCAACAAATCAGCCAAGTTCAGTTGTTTGTCCTTCATCAACGGCGCATCGTCTATGTAAGATTCTGCGGTGTCTATGTCAGAGCCTGTTCCGTGGCCGGTATCAAACGGTGATCTTGAGCTAGTGGTAGTAGTAGACTTTCTCTCATCTCTTGTACTGTATAGACTAGAGGTACTAGGATCCGTCATTTTCCCAGTAGAACTCGTCTTATTTCTAGTCAGAGTAGGGGGTTCCGATTTGTTACTATCATAAAACATTGTCTCCATTTGCGAAAGATCATTTCCAAACATGCTGAACATCTCTGTCGAGGACCTATAAGCCTTGTTGTCCGCAAAAATCGCATTGATAGTATCCTCCATACTGTCAAAAAGAATGTCGTTGACATCATTCTTACTACCCTCCAAGAACTCGCCTAAATCGTTGTTAACGATGTCTTCGAGGGACGCATTCGATGTATCATTGCCAGTATCACTTAAACTGTTGGTCTCATTACTGCTGCCAGTAGGTAGTGCAAGGCCTTCGTATGTAGAAGCCGTGGTATTGAACATGAAATTAGGATCAATAAATTTCTTGAACTGGGATTCGTTGGAATCCTTAAAGTAGTTTATGAAGAGCTTCAATGTCATTGAAGACCTCCAGCAACAGAAGAACTTGTCCTTCAAAGAAAACAATTTGAAGTAAAACTGTTTCATGTAATGGAAAAGCATGAAGAGATACTGTTCGTTAGTACCGTCCGCAAGATCAACATTGAACCAATCCAATGCCAGCAAAGTATCGGTGGAAGATCCAAATTTCGACAAGATACTAAGAAAATCAAGACCTTCATCCTGAACGCAATTTAGAAACAACGAACAGATCCAAAGACTTGATTTCAGGGTAGAAAACACCGTAATACGTACCAAAAAAGTCTCCAGTTTCATACTGAATTTCCGAAGCTCAATATGGGACGGAGAGGTACCATTGAGGGTTTCACTTTCAGAGTAATAAGTAACGTAGTCATAAGCATTTTTGAAGAGAGACAATGATATTTCGGTGGCCCTCACAGCATAATCCGTCTTGACGCGGCTGAATCCCTTATCCTCGTTCATGTAGAGAAGATAATAGAAACAATTAAGAAGTGAAAGCATTGTGAGTCGTAGCTCATACACTCGAATCATAGGAATCTTAAAGATCTGATACATGGTGCACATGTCCTGGAAGTCCTCAAAATTCGTATTCCTAACCAGAGCAGTAAGAGATGGAAGCTTAGTGGACATGAAATTTTCCATTCTACGAACAATGTGCGTCAAGTTCGACTTTTTGGTACCATCTCCAACGTTCTGGAATGCCTTGATGCCTTCTCTCATCAACCTGGTGGCCTCATAAGTCAGGGCGGTTGCAGTATTCACAGCTTTTTCCACAACAACGCTCTTCAACTTACCACCGTTGACACCAATAGGTCTTCCCTTCTTGAAGTTATACAAGATTTGAGAATCTTCAGCGGACAACTTCGGTAAATCCACAGCACTCTCGTCGTCTTGGATAATTAATGGGCATCCATACTCGATTGAGTTCACTGTATCCAATAAAAGAAGTTCATAGTAGATACGTCTGGAGATATTATTGCTTCTTTCATCAGGAAGAACGTTCGGGAAGTTGGATGGATCTCTGTTTGAACCCATAACACGGCCCATTTCGATGATCATAGCAAGATTGATAGCATTCTCCTGGTTTTCCTCATTCAATTCCGGAGAATAACTTTGATAAAGCCTCAAAAATAAAAGAACCTGAATGTTTCTCGGTGTAATCTTCTTAAAGATGTTTTCGGACAAAGGTAAAGACATAAGCAAATCCTTGGCCAATCCAATAAATGAAGGACCGATATCAATGTTTGATTTAATCATTGCAATTAGTTCTGCGTTATCGATTAGCTTGGGATTCTCTGTCAAATCACCAACGTTGACAGCCAAATAGGAGAAACGCAGGAGGATAAGAAGAAGAGAGATGATAGAGGTATTATCAATATGCACGAGAACCAATCGACAGCCACCGTTAGGAGTCTCTACCAAAACACGGCTCAATTCATCACGAAACTTGTTCTCGTCAACAAACGGGAGCAAGTAGTAAACTCTGTTGAAGAAGTTGTCAATCAATGCCTTAACAGCAAAAAGGGGTGGAATTTCACCATTGATTTTGTTGAGAATACGTAAAGTATCCTTTGCCGCATTAAAAGAAGGTTTCATTACACTGTATGCTTTATCAGCACCAGGTAACTGTAAAGACTCCATACCACAAGCATTCATCTCACTAAAAGCCGTATCACTTAATAGTGCCAAACTACTATCAGCACAATTTCCAGGAAAGTCTGATGGCTTCAATTGAAGCCGACGCAAATATTCCTTATAGGCAAGTCGATGGTGCTCCATGTACTTTTCATAAAGCTGAGATAGCGTCTTATCTCCAGCGACAAATGTCATATAGCTGGTAGTTCCAGAGTGCAAAAAATGATTTCCCTTGATGACAAGCTGATCAAATTTGTTGGCCAACGAAACCATTGGATCTGCTTCGCCATCGGGTGATGAGCTGTCGCTGCTGCTCTTATCGGTTCCAATCATTAGTGACAAATCACTGTACTCACCGGGGTCAATATTGTTCATCTGAAGGATATGTTCCAACTTGTTGATCTTCATCTTCAAATGAACAATTTCATTTGTCAACTTTGTCTTTGGAGATGCTTCGGAGGGTTGAACAGCATACTTACACAAGCTTTCGTTCTGACTTCTCACACAATTGCTGCACGGTCTACGCCTATCACATTTGAGCTTTCTCCTTCGACAATTCTCACACGATGTAGGAACTCTATTCCTAGTTTTCTTAACACGAACCGCGCTTCCAGAAGCATAACTATTGGGTTCCGTCATGGTAAAAGAAGGATGTATAGAGGAATCAATTCAAATAGCTTCGTGTCCTTATTTGATGTATATGTCCCTGATGAGTGGCAAAAAACAGTTAATTAAGGAAAAAAAGCAATGGGAATGAAAGAAAAAGAAACCAGGTAGAAAAAGAAAAAGGGAAAAGAGAAACAAAAAAGAAACAAAAACTGAGAAAGACTTCAGATTTACTTAGACCAGTCTTGAAAAGGGGTATATATTGATTGATTCACGAGCAATATTATATGGTTAAAGATGCTCAGATCAAAATAAAAAGAAAGACAAATGAAAATGTCGCATCAATCTTCTTCAGAGAACAAATAAAAAATAGATAAGAAGATTGACCTGATGAAGCAGAAAAGTTGACATAAAAGAATAGCGCAATCCTCAGTACTCCTCGTCCTCCTCTGGGAAGGTATCTGCACCCAATTCAACGTAGTCTCTTTCCAAAGCGGCCAAATCTTCTCTGGCCTCAGCGAATTCACCCTCTTCCATACCTTCACTAACATACCAGTGAACAAAGGCTCTCTTCTTGTACATGAGGTCGAACTTTCTGTCGATTTTCTGCCATGCATCTGCAATAGCCGTGGTATTGGACAACATACAAACAGCTCTGTTAACATCTGCCAAGTCCGAGTTAGGTGGTTGTGTTGGCTTTTGGTAGCAAATACCGATCTTGAAACCAGTAGGACACCAGTCCACTAACTGCACAGTCTTCTTAGCCTTGATGGTTGAAACGGCATTTTGAACGTCTCTATTAACGACATCTCCTCTGTAAAGCAAGCACGTAGCCATATATTTACCCAATCTTGGGTCACACTTGACCATTTGGTTACCTGGCTCAAAGCAGGCAGCGGTGATTTCAGAGACAGAGTTGGATTCATGATTTGCACGTGATTTGGAAAGCACGGGAGCGTACGAAACCAACGGGAAATGGATTCTTGGATATGGAACCAAGTTAGTTTGGAACTCATTCAAATCCACGTTTAAAGATCCGTCGAATCTGAGAGACGCAGTGACAGAAGAAATCACCTGGGCAATCAAACTGTTCAAATTTTCGAAACTTGGTCTGGCAATGCCCAAGTTCTTTCTGCACATATCATAAATGGCCTCGTTATCAACCATAAACGTACAGTCAGCATTCTCCAATGTTGTATGTGTAGTCAAAACGGTGTTATAAGGTTCGACAACAGAAGTAGTAAGCTGAGGAGCAGGATAAACGGCAAATTCCAACTTGGACTTCTTTCCATAATCGTTAGAAAACTGTTCCAACAGTAAAGAACCTAAACCAGAACCTGTTCCTCCTCCAAGAGAATGTGTAAACAAAAAACCTTGAAGACCATCACATTGATCTGCCATTTTTCTGACTCTGTCACAGACATCATCAAGAATCTGTCTTCCCACCGTATAGTGGCCTCTGGCATAGTTGTTGGCAGCATCTTCTTTACCTGTAATAAGCTGCTCAGGATGGAACAAATTCTTGTACTTGCCAGTTCTGACTTCATCAACAACGTTTGGCTCCAAATCAACATATAAAGCTCTTGGAACGTACTTTCCAGCACCCGTCTCAGAAAAGAACGTCGAGAATCCTTCTTCACCTCCCTTTGGCTTAGTTAAACCCTCTTGTAAATATCCATCCGGTGTAATTCCATGTTCCAGGCAGTACAATTCCCAGCATGAGTTACCAATCTGGCAACCAGCTTGTCCGACATTAACTGAAATAACTTCTCTCATATTTGCAGCTGTTGCTCGTTGTTTAAACAAGAAGAAGTAACTATACAAAGAAGAACGCGTCTGTTTGATTCTAAAATTCTTTCTCAGGCAACATTTTCGCTAACAAAATGTTAAATTCTTTATTTGTTTACGTTTTGGGAATTTTATTCGCCATTCGGTATTATTTACTGTTTTCCCAAATCGGATACATCCGTACACCATAATTACTCTCAATTCTTCTGGCGTGCAGTACATGGGTTTGACTCTACTCTACGTCTAATCTAATATACTCACGTCATCCTATAATTTATGTTGTTTCGTTTAGCTATTTCTGGAATCTACCTTGTGTTTCTGTATTTCATGTTTCTGTAGTTAAGATTCTGTAGTAAAGTTTCTCTAGTAAAGTTTCGGTAGTAAAGTTTCGGTAGTAAAGGTTCGGCAGTTCATGTTTCGGTGGTCCGTGGTCTTGTTCCTGCAGCGCTTATTCCGCGGTTACCCCACATTAACCGTTATTTTTCGGAGTTCATTTCTAGGGCCTCGAGAATCAACCCTTGCTCTCTAATATGGATATGCATCCTTTCTTTTTTATCTGCTCTCGGTATTCTCTTCTTACTTGCTTAACTGTCTCTTTATTCCACATCCCGTTTAGAATATTGTTACCCCTCAAAAATTAATGCCAACTTCTCCTATTTGTTTTACCGCCGGACTGTCTATATAAGCATTTTCCGAAGACCATGTCAAGTTCTTTTTTGATACTTAGACTCATCCTTACTTGTGTATTGATTGTTATTCCCCATTTAGCTTCAACATCTGCAACTCCTCAATACCCAATGAAACCTTCGAACTTACTTCTGGCTTCTCTTCCTCTTAACTTTGACTATCATGATCCTCAGACTGATACATTCTACTATCAGGATGAAAGGTTTCTATCCACTCTCAAATTCAACTCCTATAACCATTATACCAATCAACCGTATGTTTCCAATGGCTATATTGGTTCTAGAATCCCTAATTTAGGCTTTGGATTTGCATACGATCAAAATGAAAACTCTTCCAGCTCATCTCTCGGCAATGGGTGGCCACTATTTAATGACCGGTATGCTGGTGCCTTCGTTTCCGGCTTCTATAATGCTCAGCCCAATACTACCGGTACTAACTTTCCCGAGTTGTTGGCCGATGGTGGATACGAAAGCGTCATAAGTGCAATACCACAGTGGACTCAGATCTGTATTAAGCAGGTGGTAAATGGCACTGAGTCTGTATTGGATCCTCAACAAATTATTCCATCCGGGTCCATATCAAACTACATTCAGTCTCTCAATATGTCCAATGGTATCGTCACCACCTCTTACGATTGGCTTGGTCTGTTGCATCTCGATGTAACTGTTTGGGCTCATAGAGAAATCTCTTCTCTTGGTTTACTTAAGGTTGACATATCTCCACTGAAAACTCTGGATTCTCTTGTGGTTTCGGACGTTCTCGACTTTAACTCGTCTCAACGTTGTTGGTTACAAGATTTGGGTAATGATGGTGGCAGTATCTTTATGACAGTTACTCCTGAGAATGTCCCTTACAAGGCTGCAACTCTATATTCTATCATGCGCTCTTCCTTACAGCCACTGAGCTCGCATATTAATCGCACGGATTCCGCAGTAAGCTCTGAACTTTCTCTACCTACAGACAGGAATGTCTCTCTCTTCAAGTATGTTGGTATTGTCTCTGACGATCTTTTTGATACCAATAGTTCCTCTAAAGTGTTTGAAATCGCCAAAACTACTGCTCTTAAAGCTTCTAATTCTTCCTGGAGCAATCTTCAGAAATCTCACAACAGATCATGGAGCGATCTCTGGGATGAAACTCGAATATCAGTAGAAGATGACAGTTATCTAACATTAACCGCAGAAGCCAGTATTTATCATTTGCTTGCCAATACAAGGTCTTCAAGTGCTAATCTTACCAGTGCTTTGGGCGTGACGGGTCTTAGTTCCGATTCGTATGCTGGTATGGTCTTCTGGGATTCAGATTTATGGATGATGCCTGGAATACAAACATTCTCTCCTGAAAATGCCGCTGCCGTATCTCAATTCAGGAAGTACATACATCCTCAGGCTGTTATAAATGCTCAAGATCATGGCTACAATGGCTCTGTTTACTCCTGGACATCTGGTAGGTTCGGAAATTGCACCGGAACTGGCCCTTGTATGAACTACGAGTATCATATTAATGTGGCCATATGCTATTCAATTTGGAAGCTTTACGTCAGTGGTTCGATTGGCGACTATCAACTCAGAGCTGACGGTTGGCCCATTTTGAAGGATTCTGCAGACTTCTTTTCGCAGTACGTCAAGTATAACAATACCTTAGGAAAGTATACCACACATAACTTGACAGATCCAGATGAATATGCGAATTTCAAAAATAATGCTGCTTATACTGCTGTTGGTATAGCGCAGGTCATGAAATGGGCCATGCTAGTCGGTAACTATCTTGGAGAAAAGGTCGATTCCAGGTGGCAGGATATTAGAGATAACATGTATTTGGCTGTTTCAAAAGATAATGTCACTTTGGAGTATGATACCATGAATTCTTCCGTGTCTATTAAGCAGGCAGATGTCGTTCTAATCAGTTATATCGATGATCAAGATGGCTTTTTGCCGTATATATATGGGTATGACAAGGCCCGCGCATATAGAGATTTGGTATACTACTCTGATAGGCATGCTTCTGAAGGTCCCGCCATGACTTACCCAGTTTACCTGGCTGTCAGTCAGAAGTTAAATCATTATGGTTGTGGATATCATACCTATCTTCAGCAGTCTGTTCGTCCGTTTATACGATTTCCATTTGCTCAGATGAGTGAACAGAACAACGATGATTATGATTCTAACGGAGGTACGCATCCTGCTTTTCCGTTTCTTACTGGTCATGGTGGCGTTGTCCAATCATATTACTATGGTCTTCTTGGATTGAGATATACCTACAGTTTAGGTGGTAACAATGAGATCAACCGTCTCTTGCATATTGATCCTATTAGTCTACCTCGATTCACCGGTAACTTTACCATCGAGGGCTTTCGATACATGAACGAAAGCATTGATATCCAAGTGGATAGCAGTAAGTGCGAGTATGGTAATTCTGATATCAGTGGTTGTTCTGCCACTTTTATCAGTCACGGCTATGGCAATGATTCGGTATTCATTTATGTGGACTCAAGAAATAGTAAGGGGGGACTCTATGAACTTTCACTTGGCTCTTCACTTTCTGTACCGCTTTTCGTTCCTTCAATGAATTTGCCAGGGTCATTTACTGAATGTGTGGCGGACACTGCCGGAGTTACCGAAGGTGTTGAAGGAGATGTTCTAGATGCCATTGTAGATGGTGATAATGCTACGAGTTGGCAGGTGAGAGATAAGAACAAGCCTTCTCGAATCATGATAGACTTGAAGAACCCTCGTACTTTCACCAGAGGTACTATTGTTTGGGGACCAAGGCCTGCCAAGCGGTTTACAGTGTCAATTCTTCCCGAGTATAATGATTTGTCAAGAAAGGATATGGTTAGAATTAAAAAGACTTTTGAACCGGGCCCAGAGAATTACTATAATGTCACGACATTAGTTCATGAGCAGGGTGTTGATATTACAAGCCCTTACAATGTCTCCGATGTTGAGGTTAGGGTTCAGGATATGAATTATACGACATTTGATATGAAAATGAACTACACGGCAAGATATGTTGTTCTAGATGTTCATGGTGTAGTTGACGAAGATAACAATGAAGTGGGAGCTAAAATAGCGGAGTTTGGTTTATTTAAGTAAAGAAGGCAGTATTGTCTATAGAAGTTTTAATGAAATTTGAGCTATCATGCAAAGATGATCACTTGGATATTGATGTTGTCTAGGTAGCCCTTTATCCATATCCTTTGGGTGTGGCATCTTCAATAGCTTTTCAAGGACAAGGTCGTTGTCCGTTTCGAATTGTTCAAGTTGATCTATATCCTTGCAATTATCGTTACCATTCCACTCTTTAACAAGGAAAATGTAGTCTAGTAGTCCTCTCCAAGTATGAGCCCAATTAGAGAAGAACGGCTCATTTCTATCATTATCAATACCTGCATTTACAGGGTCCACCAGTTTGTATCCAACAGAATACATGGAAATAGCCCTAACAGGAAGCGAATTGTGAAGCTTTTGCATCTCCTCAACCAGCTCTAATTGGTCTGCCGTTGGAATGAATGTATCTGGAACAGGATCTTTGGGCTGGTTTTCTCCATACTTTTCTACGTTACCACCTTTCTCTTCCTCATGTGCAACACCTCCTCCTCTAAGACTGGAAAACTGAAAAGAAGTGCTACAAGAAATTACCGTCTTGCATCTGCTGTTATACTGAACTGGCTTTGAAGTAATTGACAAGTAAGGAGAGTCGTAGGGTTGAGAGTTGAAATCGCCAGCAAAGAACTTCCATATCTTATTGACTTTGGGATGAAGAATTCTAATTCTATTCTGAAACTCTCTGCATTTTGCCAGTGCAATGTATGTTTGTCTAGTTCTTTCATATGTTCCAAATGGATGCCAGAAAAGATGTGTTGTGCCAAAGAGAATGACCTTATCAGGATCGCTCTTCAAAGACAAGCCAACAATTAATCCAACATTCTGTGTGATGGTTCTTGGACTGATAGCACCTGTCCTTTCAGAATCATAATCTATACGACAAATGTCAATAAAAGTGAAAAGTGAGTCCCTATAAAATATAGCCACGCCGTGACTCTTCGTTCCTGATCGGTTGAATCGACTGTGGTAGCCTAAATCAGACAATTTCGGTTTCCAAAAGTTGTCGTAATTTGTGTAGTCCATCTCTTGCATACACATAATGTCACAGTTATAGTTTTTCACCTCCTGGAAAAGTGGCTTGGATCTATTTGTCCATTTCAAAATAGGTCCGTTGTCTGGAAACATACTGCGTCGAATCAGCGTCTGTGCGAGTAGATTGTAAGTCATGAACCTCAATCTTAGACCTTTTTCTATCGAAAGAAACTTCTCATGTGACACCTCTAACATTTCTCGTTTTATATAGAGTGGTTTTCCACTCGGATCATCAACATCTCTTCCCTCGGCAATCAATTTCTCTCTTAGCTTCTTCTTCTCTTGTCTCTGCCTTCGGATCTCGCCAATTTCCTCCGGAGAGGGACGATTATGGCCTCCCTTATTTTTTTTGCTGATCTTTTCAGGATGCTTATTACTTGTATTTTCCGTCATTTTTATTTTATAATATCCAGTAATACTACTAGCAAGATGCTGTCATGTCGGAGAAAAGAAGAGTGAAATTTTTTTGAAGAGCGGAGTTTTCCTCGATCTACAAAACGGTGAGAGGTTTCAAATTGATCGACTTCATTTTCTCTTTCTTTATGTTTTTTGACGTCACTTCTATTAATCATAATGGAAACTGAGAACAAGAATGACAATGCGCATTTGGAAAATGCTGAAGTACCTGATTCTCCATTGGAGTCTGTACTCAAAGCCAGGAGTGAAGTGAAAGCTCTAATTAAGGCGGTTAACAGACGCAAGAGAGAAAGCAAAAGCATTGAGAGTGAAAATGTGTATCTACAGAGTTATGCTGGCTCGTTGGTGGGATCAGGAGTTTTAGAGAAGTGAGTATAAACTCCATCTTTTTGGTGGCTGGCTGGCTGGCTAGCTTTTCATCTGATTCTCGCGATGCCTAATCAGGTAACTTAAATATTTATTGGGGATTTCTTGGCGCCAATTAAATCACTACTTTAATACTTACTATTACTTAGTTCTCTAGGAAAAGAATGGAAAATAGCTTAAATAGTATATATACAGTTCCTGGCTCACTTAGATTCTCGCAAGGGAGTCACAATGACAAAAAAAGATACCCTTCCCTGTCGTTTGAGCAACTTCAAGCTCTTAAATTTAGAAAGATTGGCGCTAGCACCACTACCCATCGCCCAGTACTTTATCAGCGTGATTTGAATAGAACTAATAATAGCAGGGATATCGGTAGTGTCAAAGGTCTGTTGAATATTTCATCAGGAAACTCGGTAGATGGGGAGCATAAGCGAGGAGCTTTATTGAATCTCATCTCCGTTTCAAGAAACACAGATTCCATTGAATCAATTAGTGTCGAAAAGAGAAAAATGGCTTTTGCTAAAGCGGCTGCTCCACGACTACAGAAGCATAAGATTATTAAAGAAGAGCTCTTTGTGCCGAATAGTAGTAGACACACTACTCAAGTAGAACTTGTTCCATTTGATTTCCCATTGACAGCGGAATCAAAGAGTTTAATCATCGACGGATGTTCTCGTCGTACCAGCATCAATGCTTCACCGTTTTTTGATGCTACCGAATTTGATCCTCGTTGCGCCACGGATGAAATGGTGTTGATGAGTATTCTTGAAGATGAGATGGAAAGAATTGATGCACCGCTCGAAAATCGTCCTAAGGCAACATTTTGGAAGGCCCTCTGCAATACGTTTTACCGATTGCTTCATTTCGGACAATTCACCAAAGAGGATTACATTGCCAGGTATACATGGGAGAAGTTCTTTGACCCGGAATTGTATTATGCAGATAAAGCTAATAATGAGAATGATGATGAGGGAGAGATCAATTATGGTATGGTTCCTGGAGGTGACTTGGATGTAAAGAACATTCTTGAAAATAGAGGAAAGATGGCGTATGCATTCGTTCCTGGACTGACCTAGTCTAGTCTCTTCGAAGTTCCTGTATAATGCCATTTGATTTCTGTCTCGGAAGAATGGTTGATGCAAATAAACTTGCGCCTTGCCAACTTCCAAGGCTATGATTCTGTCCCGTAGTAAATTTAAATCCTTCTCTCTTCACCAGACACGAAATCTCTTGAATGAGCTTCTGTCGTAACCAATCAATTCTACCTAGTCCTCCTGTAATTATAATATGACCTGCTAGTTCTTTTCTAATATCCACTGGAAGTCCAGCAATAGTATTTACCACTAGAGATGCCGGTTTCTGTTCATCCATATCTGTGTCTGCGCTATCGATCTCTGGAAAGAGACACTCGTTGACAGCGTCATATGCCGGAATCGACGAATCGTTACATTCTACTATTAGTTTTTCCACCTCATCAAAATCCTTTTTGACTCCATTCTCCTGTAATTTCGTCACCGTTTTATAATGAATCATCATTCCACCTCGTCTGGTAAATGCAGAATAGTTGGTTAATAGCCTGTTCTCGTAAACAGGCTCAACAGAAATAGCACTCCAACCACAATCAACAATTAGACCATTCTGTATACCAGCTCCAACTATACACATTACAGAATTTGGTAAGAAAACCACCGATCTAGCTTGCAACTGGCTGAGAAGCACATCGGACATTGTTTTTTTGTACCACTCATTGTGAAATAAGTCCTCCAAGATAAATATTTTGGCGTTGACCGCATTGAAGGTTATTTTTTTAAACAAGGCCTCAAAAATATCAAATAAGTGGTTACGAAGGCGATATTCTAATGAATTAAGAAGGTTCTCACTATCTCTATAAGCCAATAAGTCTGGGTAGAAAAGAAACTTGAACGACTCCAAGTCGAGTTCAAGTGATGATTTATTGGGACTCAGTTCACCGCTCTTATTCAAATGTTCTACATCTTTTGAGTTTATCGAATGGCCCCAAAAAATTTGTCCAGGGTCCACTTTAAAGCTTTGAAGTTGACTGAATTCAGAGCTCGATATATGTACCAGTGGCTTAGCATCACCACATATTCCAAATTCGATGCTTCTGGAGCCCAGTTTCAAAATAAGAGGCTTATCTTTAGTCTGATCGGCTAATCTTCTTTTCTTCTCGTCACTTAACATGTCCAATTGCCTGTAAATGAATCAGCCACTTAAGCATGGTAAGATGCATAACTGCTTCAATTTCTCGCACCGCCTCAAATGCATATATATTGCACCGCCACGTAATGGAGAAGTTAACCGGCCTCTTTACTTCTTTCTCTCCTACTTCTCTCCTTACTTCTCTCCTTTCTTCTCTTCTTACTTAATCTACAAAGTAATGGGTGCTATTGTTTCTCTACCTGTTACTATGGCAGGCAACTGGCTTGCTGCATGTCTTGGAGCGTCGTGCTGCTCTTGTTGTATGAACTCCAAAATGAATCCGTTATCACAGACGTTTAGGTCGTCTGTAGCAACAAGAGTCATGTATGCGGTAATATTCTGCTTCAATTCCATCTTCTCGTGGCTCTCCATGAGTCATCAGTTCATAGATATCATGAATAAGATATCTGTAGGCCCTTTCAAGTCAGCCACTGCGTACTGTCGTGAAGAAGGGTGTACAGGTTTTGCCAATGTACAGAGAATGAATTTATCACTTGGTCTATTACATTTAATTCTAGCCGGAGTTATGATGGGTGTTAAATCTACTTCTAATCCTCGTTCGACGTTACAGAATGGATACTGGATGGCGAAATTGATGGTGTTGGCGACGTTTATAACCGTAAGTTATCTGATTCCGGACAGATTCTTTGTGTTCTGGGGTAACTATCTGTCCATCTTCTTTGGTACCTTTTTCTTGGGTATTGGACTTATCTTATTGGTTGATTTTGCTCATGAGTGGGCAGAAACTTGTCTTGAGAAAATCGATGAGGGTGAAATTTACTTAGATGCTGGAAATGATGATGATGATGATGATAGTGATGGGGTTACTTGTTTCCAAGGGGCCCGTTTCTGGCGTGGCCTTCTAGTGGGTGGTACCTTGTCGATGTATGCCGGTGCCATCCTCATGACGGTTGTCATGTATCACTACTTCTCGCATAATGGCTGTGGTATGAACACCTCTTTTATCAGTGTCAATTTAGCTCTGGTCCTTCTAGTAACAGGTATTTCTGTCACACCGGTTGTTCAAGAGTACAACCCAAATGCTGGTCTCGCCCAGGCGTCGATGTGCTGTGTGTATTGTACCTATTTGGTGTTTAGTGCTTGTCTTAGTGAACCCGATGACAAGCTCTGTAATCCTCTTATCAGATCATCGGGTACCAGAACTCTGACCACTATAGTGGGTGCGTTGTTTACATTTGTTGCCATAGCTTATACGACAACGAGGGCAGCAGGAAACTCGACCTTCAATCACGGGAACATTAATCCGAACTATATATCGGGGGGAAATTACGATTCGGTGATGGATGTGATTACTCAGGAACCAAGAGCACATAATGCGATGCGAATAGACGCCATTAGACAGGCAGTTAATGAGGGCTCTCTCCCGGAGAGTGCACTTACAGATCCTATTTATTACGAAGGTGAAGACACGGAAGCGGCTGCAGGGTCCGGAACTGGTGACAATAACAATTCAATGAAGTACAACTACGTGTTATTCCACGTGATCTTTTTCCTCGCTACACAATACATTGCAGCTCTTCTTACGATAAACGTGGAATCGGACTCCTCTAAAGGATTTGTTCCAGTGGGGAGAACATATTTCAACACTTGGTTAAAGGTGGTTAGTTCCTGGGTCTGCTATCTTCTGTATTCATGGACACTCATAGCTCCAGTATTATTCCCAGATCGATTTCTATGAGAGAATCCAATCTAAAATCCGCGAAACGCGGGAAACTCGCGAAACGCGCGGCAAATAAAATAAAAAAACATCCTCGAAAAATTTTTGGTTTCATTTTAATTTTTAAATTTTCGTCATTCTTTTTGCGCGTTTGGCTATGATTATAAAAAGGGTCGTAATTTCTTGCATCTGTCTCTAAGAGGTGAGATGGCTGGTGGTCTTTTCTTTTTGTTCTTTTGGTAACGGATGAGTCAGGTGTGAAATAAAAGGTACTGTCATTTTCGTACACGGTCAAATAATAATAGCATGCAAGGACAATCTGGTGTACCAGAGGAAGGGGAATTGACATCAGTGTCAGTGTTAGCGTCGGGGTCAGCGTCAGGGTCAATGTCACGCTCAGTGTCGCCGGGACAGTCAGAGTCTGTGTCGCCGGGAGAGACTGCGTCAACAGGGGAGTTTGTGTCACCGGGGGAATCCGTGTCGCTGGGAGAATCTGCGTCGCCGGAAAAACGCGCGTCGCCGAGAGAGTCTGTCGACCCCCTTTTCCATACAAAATTCTACGGATCAGAAGGCTACAAGCGGATAAAAACGCATTTCCCTTCTGCCAGAATTAAAAAGTTGATGCAAAGTGATGAAGATATCGGCAAAGTTGCTCAGGCCACTCCGGTGGCATTAGGACGAGCATTGGAGATGTTCATGTGCACGTTAGTAGAGAGATCTTTGGAAACTGCACAGCAGGATCGAATGAAGAAGGTGAACGTTCAAATATTGAAGAAAACAGTGGAAACTAACGAGCAATTTGATTTTGTCGTGGGAATCTGTGATAAGTATTTGAGCAAGGGAAAATGAGATTAGGAGGGAGTATATAGATCGCTATTCCGGTAATGTATTATTTAGCTTCTTGAATTTGGTAGGTAATTTTTATGGAGCACATGGCCGGAGTTCCGTAAGTTTCCCGGTAAGTTGCGCGTCACTGCATCTCCACCTCGCGTTCACTGCATGTTCACAGTATGTTCATCGCGCCTCCTCGGCTTTCCCTTCCACTTCAGCGATGGGTTCTCCGACGATCTTACGGTTATTTTCACCCCGCAAAATCTCCGTTGAAAAAAAAGTGAACGGAAATCTTTCCAGTCCATTTCCATCAATACAAACGTGCATATGTCTTCCGAACTGAACCTTATATAAATGCAAGGCATCTGCTTCCAACACTCTAAATACCTTTGTAAGATTCCATAACTGTACAACCTTAAAGATTGCCTATTAAATATTATAAATATGACTGTTCCTGTCTACTACGTCGGTGTTGACGTTGGTACTGGATCTGCCCGTGCTGCCCTTGTGGACCAAAAAGGTGCTATTCTTGGTCTTGCCGAAAAACCAATCTCCTTGGGAGAACTAAAAGAGAATTACATCACTCAATCTTCTACTGAGATTTGGGATGCCATTTGCTACTGTGTCAAAGCTACCATTGCCGAGTCCAAAGTTGATCCTTCATCTATTTTGGGTATTGGTATTGATGCAACCTGTTCTCTTGTGTCTATTAAGGAGTCTGACGATTCGCCTATGGGTGTTGGTCCGGACTTTACAGATAATTTACAGAATATTATCTTGTGGATGGACCATAGAGCTGAAGAAGAAGTTGCGATGATCAACCAAACCGGTGATGTTTCTTTGAAATATGTTGGTGGAGGCTTCTCTATTGAAATGGAAATTGTTAAGATGACCTGGTTGAAAAACCATATGCCTAAGGGTGCTGACGGAGAGTCCACCTTTTCTGACTGTAAATTCTATGACTTGGGTGACTATTTGACTCATAAAGCTACCGGCGAAGAGACCAGATCGTTCTGTTCCTGTGTCTGTAAGCAAGGTATGGTTCCTCAGGGAATTTCTTCGGACAGAAATGGATGGTCCAAGGAATTTCTATCTAGGATTGGTGTTCCTGAGTTGGCCGAAGACAACTTTAGAAGATTGGGTGGTCTTCCTGGTGTTACTGGTAAATATACCACTACAGGTGAAACTGTCGGTCCTTTGACAGCTGCTGCTGCCAAGGAGTTGGGTCTTACCACGAAATGTTACGTTGGTTCCGGTGTCATCGATGCATATGCCGGTTGGATTGGTACTGTCGCTTGCAATACTGAGGTTCCTATTCCAAGTCTTCAATTGCAAGACCAGAATAAGGAAGGTATTGCTAAGGCCAATGGACGTCTTGCAGCCATTGCTGGTACTTCAACCTGTCACATCTGTTTAGATGAAAAGGCAATATTTGTGCCTGGTGTCTGGGGTCCTTACAGAGATGTTATTGGTAAAGGTTTCTGGTGTGCAGAAGGTGGTCAGTCTTGTACTGGTGCTTTATTGGCTCACGTTTTAACCTCTCATCCTGCTTATAATAAGTTGGTTGAGGCCGCCAAAAATGCCGGTGTCTCCAAATTTGACTACTTGAACCGGAGATTGCAGGAGTTGAAAGGAGCAAGAGGAGAAAGATCCATTATCTCTTTGGGAAAGAACTTGTTCTTTTACGGAGATTTCCATGGCAACAGATCGCCAATTGCCGATCCTCACATGAAGGCTTCTATTATTGGTCAATCCATGGATGTTTCTTTGGACTCTTTGGCCATTGAATATCTTGGTGCATGTGAATTTATTGCTCAGCAGACTAGACAGATTGTCGAGAGAATGGAAGAATCTGGCTACAAGATTCAGGCTATTTACATGAGTGGAGGTCAATGCCGTAATGAATTATTGATGCGTTTGCTTGCAGACTGTACCAATATGCCTATTGTTACACCAAAGTATATCGATGCTTCCGTTGTGTTCGGTGCCGCCATGCTTGGTGCCGTTGCTGCTGAGGATGCCTTGATCGACCAGGGTGAGAGAAAAAAGACCTCTGAAAGTGTCAGTGATAGGCTTTGGAGAATTATGTGTGAGCTATCGGCTAGCGGTAAAGTGGTCTTCCCTAGAAGTGATTCTGAACCTGATAGAAAATTGTTGAGTGTCAAGTACAAAATCTTCCTCGACCAGATTAGAACCCAACAGGAATACCGTAAGATGGTGGCCAATACTGAGGATGCTATTTCCAACTACTTGAAGATTTAATTTAATTAATACTATAATAACGAGGTTTATGAGCTAACTAAGAAACAATCATTCTTATGTACCTTTGCTAATAATAGTTGGTGCTGATGAAAGAGTTGTAAGCCCCATAGTATGTATTTCATTTTTTCAGCCTCGCGTGGCTGTTTGGTAGCTTTCGTGCAACCATGAGAGCGGGTGTGGGGAGAGTGGTGTAGTTTAGGCTGCATATGCAACTGAGTCCAACGTGCATGTTACCTCGCCCAATATGAGAGCGCAGGCAGCTGCAGGACACTACAGGGAACTTCCGCAGCAGCTCGCAGCAACTCACGGAAAACTTTCAGCGATGTCATAGGAAGCTGCTTTTGGCTGTTTCTTTTTTTGACTGACGGAAGTGGGTTCGTATAAATACGATGGTTCCCTCTTAGATGAAGTCTTTATCGATGCCTGCCTGCGCCGAGCTTTGAGATAATTGATCATCTCTGAGAATTTAACATCAAACATGCCTCCCTCACAGCACATTGACGCTGATTCACTTGAAAATAGCATTTTTCAAAACGCAGGTAAATACCAGCCTTTAATTGGTAAGTACTTGAATGCCGGGAAGGCTTTCCATCGTCTCAGACGTCAGTCTCAGCCGGATTCCAAGCTTGTGGCCCGGTTTTCTGGCGTGGAAAATAAGTATAAGCTACCAGAGACAAGTATGGATGCAAGTTTGGCCTATCAAATGGTCCATAGTGACTTGACCCTTGATGGTAATACCACTTTAAACTTGGCATCTTTTGTCAACGTTCACGTTGATGACTATGCTCAAAAATTGATCGATGAGAACCTTACCAAGAATTTAGCAGACAACGATGAGTATCCTGTTCTTATCGATATGCAAGATAGGTGTGTTTCGACCCTTGCCGACATGTGGCATGCCCCTGTTGAAGATCAGGCCCCAGGTAGGACTCTATCTCCAAAGACTAGGGCCATCGGTACTGCCTGTACTGGTTCTTCCGAGGCGGTCATGCTTGGAGGTCTTGCCATGAAAAAGAACTGGCAGGCACATCGTAAAGCTGAAGGTAAGGATATTTCAAATCCAAATATCCTCATGGCTTCTTGCTGCCAAGTTGCTCTCGAGAAGTTTGCTCGTTACTTTGATGTTGAGGCCAGAATTGTGCCTGTTTCCTCCTCTGATTACCTCATCGATTACAACAAGATTCGTAGCCGTTTGGATGAGAATACTATTGGTGTCTTCGTCATTATGGGTTCAACTTATACCGGTGGCTTTGAGAACGTTAGCTTGGTCAATCAAATTCTCGATGATTACGAGGAGGAGACTGGTAACTATGTTCCAATTCATGTTGATGGTGCCTCTGGTGGTATGATTGCCGCTATCATGTACCCAGAACTCGAGTGGGACTTTCGTGTTCCAAGGGTGATGTCCATCAACACCTCTGGTCATAAGTTTGGTCTCGTCACTGCCGGTCTCGGTTGGGTTGTCTTTAGAACCAAGGAATGGCTTCCTAATGCTTTGAAGTTCCAGTTGCAATACTTGGGGGGTCTTGAAGAGTCGTTCAGCTTGAACTTCTCTCGTCCTGGTTTCCAGGTTATTCACCAGTACTACAACTTCCTTCATTTGGGTCGTCAAGGTTACAATGTTATATTTGATAACTGTCTCACCAATGCTAGAATTCTCTCCTGCTTCTTGGAAGAAACTGGCTATTTCAAGTGTATCTCCAACTTGCACCTTCCATTTGGTCAGACCGTCCATGGTGGAAATGTTTCTCCCACTCCTATTAACCACCACGAGTATCTTAGTAATCATAAGGACTTCAATCCTGCTCTTCCAGTGGTTTCATTCCAACTTTCAGAGGAGTTTGTTAGGAAGTATCCGGAAATTCCTCAGATAATGATTTCTCAGATGCTTCGTAGTAAAAAGTGGATTGTTCCTAATTATGGTCTTCCAAGCACTAAAGTTCCTCCTAAGGATGGTAAAGAACAAGAAGCAACAGCAGATGATGATGATGATGATGATGATGATGATGGTGATGACGGTAAAAACAACGAGATCTTGCGTGTAGTTGTTAAGTTTGATTTGGAAGGTGAATTACTGGACAAACTTATGCACGATATTGTCGATGTTGTTGAGGTGTTATCTGAATCCGTCGAAATGGTTAGAAACAACGTCAAGCACATGAGAGAAATTAAGGCTGACAGTGCTGAAATCGGTTCGGGTATGATTTACAACATGCTTATCAGTCTTGCAAATGATGCTGATAGACGTTTAGTCAAGTTGAGAAAGCGGATTGCCGATGAGCATGAGGATCATTTACATACTTCCTACAGGGGTACCTGCTGATATACCTTTTTTTCCAAAGCTTTATCTCCTTATATTTGTTATACCTCTTATTATATAATCTTGGCTATGTTTCGTCTTGCATGTTGCATTTTATCCGAGCTCTTATCCACCTGGTGGTTAAGATCTTTAAGTATCTCATTCTGTACGTCCAATTCCTCGTGAATCGCCATTCCAAGCTGCTTTTGTCGCTGTATAGTACCATGTAATCTTTCTAGCTGTTCATCTTGCTTTACCATCTGTATCTGTTGGCCCTGGTAGAGTTGTTTGTTGTCCAGGGATTTGGTGACTTCTGTTTCTCGAGGCTGCCCGAGAGTCCTGTGGCTCCTAAATATACTCCCCTTTTCTTTGATGGTTTCATCCAAAGGTCTCTGTGAAATAAAACTTGTCGCTGATGAATCCAACTCTTCATACTCTAGTCTGATATTACGTAACATATCCCTTCTTCTGTCGTATTCTCCCGCCCCTATTTCAGTATCAGACTTCAAATAAGTCTCCAAACTAACAACTCGGTGCTGGCAGATTTTAAGTAGAGACTTAATGTCCACTATGTTGGCATTACTAGTGTACATCTTGGTTCGAACGTTCTGAAGAACTGACTTCACATCTTTCAAAGACTCTATCCATTTACCAGATGACTCTATTGTTCCATTTCCATCCAGATTCATCACTCGATCTTGTCTCTTCTCGCTTACCTCGTTGTCTAACTTCATAAATGTAGTCTTCGGTATGTTGAAGAACTCTAGTACTGATATATTCGTCTGATACTTTGAATCATTGAGCAACTGCCTCGAGAACTCACTTAGTTCTATTCTACGTCTATCAATAGCATTGCTTGTTCTTTTAAATAGATTAGACAGCTTCGAAGGTAGATTGTATGGCAACTTCTTCTTGGTCTGTTCTTCAATGCTTTTCCTCAATCGGTCGAAATCGCTATATCTTCGACTCGCCTTAAAGAAAATGTTCCCGGATGCTTTGGTCACCGTAACAACGATATTATACGCATAGTGATCTTCTGCTTTGGTCGCAGAGCTAATATTGACGGTGATCATGATCAACGAGTACGCAAAAGCAACTCACTCGCCTTGATAAGGAAGGAACAAAGAGATCGCGAGGGGTCATTAGAGATGCACATACATATTGCATCCTTACACCGGGAGGACTTTTCAGCATAGGAGTAAAGATGAGTTAGTGGAGTGAGTGTGGGCCCCTTGGGACTCCATCCGTCTCTACTCTCATCCTTCTCCAATGAGCAGAAAGTACATCTCTACAGCCATCATTGGTGATGCTCACAAAAGTGATATACTTGGAGTTTCAGTGACCAAAGGATTCACCATTACTTGTTCCTCAGATGGCTATCTAAAGTTCTGGGAGAACGATACTTCAGACAAGAAGTTAAGCCTCGAACAGTTTGTTGATAAGTTAGGTCTTCATCACGTGACTGCCTTTGAAGATACTATACAATCACAGAAAGTTCTATTAGTGTGCACTGTATCGTTCAGTGGAAAGTGCTATCTATACAGCTACGAACGTGAGTCAAGTCAATTGACGTCATTGGTTGAAGCGCTTCCTGAAGAGTTAACCAATTCTAAGATATCTTATTGGGCGTGCAAACTTACCAAGGACGAACTAGGCGAATTAAATATTTTAGCGTTGACTACGGTGACTGGTCATACGGAGGTGTTCAGGATTTTATTTGGACATGACGGCGACGACAATGGTGAATTTAAAACTTCTGAAGTGTCTCAGGATGCTCTTTTGCCATCTTTCCAGTACAGAGGAACTGCGTATGCCAACGATGCAAACTTTGCTACGTGCTTAGACGTCAATGTAGGCCAAAAAAGACTTGCTGTAGGCCACCAAAATGGCGGTATCTACTTGTATGACTTGGAATATTTGAAGCTTCTCTACAGCTTTGAATCTTTTGGTCTGAAAAGTAATTTGTCATCTAGTCAGCTTTCTACGACACGTTGCGTCCGGTTCTCTCCCGGCGGTTCCCTTTTAGCTGTTGCACGTGATTCGGGTCCTTATGGTACTGTCACTTTGTATGATGTGAAGTACGGAGAGACAGTAGGTTCTTTAACCATGCCAACGCATTCTGCTTCAGTTGGTATTGGGAGTTATGCTCACGGTAAGTGGTGTCTTTCCGTTTCGTTCAATGACGATGGTACTCTAATTGCTACCGGTGGCTTGGATAATCAGATTCGTGTGTGGAACGTGGAAACTAAGGAATCAGAGGCTGTTCTCACAATTAATAGAACTGACATCAGCGACGAAGAGCTTAAGAATTCGAACGAGCTTGATAAAGCTACCTGTTGCAGTTTAAGTTTCATCGATAAGGGTGCCAATGTGGCTGAAGGAAACAACGATGGTTTGGTCATTGTAGGCTTTGATAGAGCTATCAGATGGTTCAGAGAGGCTGGTGGTGTGTAGCTTTATATTGCATTTATTAATCAAAAATTAGAAATACCATATTCCGATGCTGTGGCGTTTTTTTTCTTTCCCTTTTCGGTAGCTTCTTCGCTTATTCTCGCGGCGTTTGTGAACTAAAAGGTAACTATATTTAGCCTACTTCTTAAAGTGTATATATTTTGAATAGGTTTACAATAATTGTTTAGTACTGACTGTTCTAGTATAGTCGTTCTCTTAACATTATGTCCCCTCATCCTCTCTGACATACATGCATGTTCAATTATCGTCCCCTCCCGCAGCTGCTATTGGTTTCTTTTTCCTGGTTTTTCTCCTTTTTTTCTTCTATTTTTTAGCACTTCATACAGTTTCACATGAGTTATGTTAAGCTGCGTCAGTATTCTTGATTTTTTTTTTTTTTTTTTATATTTTTATTTTTAAACTGGTGTTTGTACGTACAAGCCAAACTACCATTTCCTACTTTTAATACAAATCAAAGGTTACTGAAAAATACAGGTTCAAAATGGTTAGAAAATTAAGTTGTTCTATTAATGATTGAGATAAGATCTTGCTTTAGACCTTCTCATCTGATCTGTCGAACCTTCCCTTTTCTTATTGAGTTTCCTCTTTCACTTCTACATAGTAACTTCTCATGGCTCTTCTTAAAGCAAAGGATAATGTCCTCCACTCTAGTATCCTCACGTACCTATCAAAATCCCTTGGTTTCCTTGTTTGATATCCAATGATTCTCCCGGCCAACTCATTTTTAAAGTCAGCATTAGTTTTACCGCTTCGAACACCATCTTCAAGTTTTATAGAATTGATTGGCTTCTCTAACCAAAAAGCAGTTAGATTTGATCGAATTCTTCCACTCTCTTTTCTCTCCTCTCGTTTGCTTAGATGATGAGGTAGATTGGCTAAGAATTTGACAATTTTAACAACTTCAACGCTTGTGATATAGTAGCAGTTATCTAACTTTGATTCCTCTTCTTCAAACTGGCATATTATATGTTCATTATCATAGCTGGGATAACGTTTTGAGGATAGGCACCGTAAGCAGGAGACTTCGATGCATTCTTCACTTGATTGTTGACTCTCCGGAGGAACAATTTCAAAGATTCCCTGCACCTTATTCTTTGTCTGCTTCCTAATAATGCAAACAATTCTTCTCATGTCATCCTGCTCTCTTGGTGTCCAGGGAGGAAAACAAATGCAATTTTCTTCTGCATTGATGAGCTCAATTTGGCATCGAATATATTTAAAGCCCGGTCCTAGATGTGGTGTCAACGGTGCTTTCATAGACCTTCCCAAACTCGCTCCTCTTACCAATGAAGGAAGTTTGGCAAAATTATTTTTATCCTGTTCTGTATGTGTAGCAATAGTTGCATTTTTAACAGTATTTCCAACTCTTTCTTCTTGAAGGCCACGCAAATCGGATTCCGACTGTACAGTAAAAGCCGGGAAACGA
The DNA here is from genome assembly GCF_011074865.1 of Brettanomyces nanus. NCBI lineage: Eukaryota > Fungi > Ascomycota > Pichiomycetes > Pichiales > Pichiaceae > Brettanomyces > Brettanomyces nanus. The sequence continues at coordinate 794,978 of NC_052376.1, read as the reverse complement.
GAGTATGCTGTAGGTGGTGAGCTATTCTTATCCAAGCTGAGTTCTCCATTTCTTCCATACACGATGGATGTGTCGCTGGCAACATATGCCAACTCTCCTTGTGCTTGTTTTTGTCTTCGTCTCTTTATGTTAGAAGACTCCTGATATGTAATTGAATCGTGTGCTCTTGGATTGGCATACGGAACGAACTCCGGAGAATTTGTGCTAAAATCAATTCCACCTACAGTAGACACCGATGCTTGCAGATTAGAATCCAAGGCTGGCTCGGATTCCCAGCCCAATTGACCTTCCGTCAATATTGACATTGCCTCGTCATATTCATCATTCATTAAATTCTCGTTGGCCGGATGCCCCTCAATTGGAGAATGTAAACTGTTGGAATCAGTCTGTTTGGGGTAAATTTTGCTGGTAGATGTGTTATAACTCACGTTCATGTTTGGGGATTCCTCAATCTGTTGATAATCATTTGAACCTCCCAGGTCTTCGGAAGGACGATTCCGTTCATCTGCCTTATCTTTCGAATCGTTCTTTCTCGGAAGCTTTCCTGATTGGTCCATCTCACTCAATTGTGTATCAATTCAATTGACACTCTCTAACTGAAAAGAAAAACTTTGAAGCTACAAATATAAAATCAACTAGGGTGTCTCTGTTGTCTTCTAGGGGCAGCAGGAGAACGCTAACTTTAAGTAAATCGGTTCTTTTTTTTTCCTTGGCCAAAAAGAATGCGCGTAGTTGGAGTAGAATGCCATCTGGTTCGCTTAAGAAAACCAAACTGGACGATTATTCAAGGAGAAGAAAAGTGTGATTTCATTACATAATGGATTGTTGGTAGAGTTGATTAATCCATCCGAAGGCCTGTCACAAATATAGGGTGGTAGTGCATCAGGAGATACTTGGCTTAGCTACTGACGGAAACACATGCAGATTTATATTTGAGTTAGATTTTATAAATTGATTCAAGTGTATGGGCGGTCAAGGATTTCTTCGCCCTTTCCAGATATTAAAAGTTTGGTTTGTTTTACTCTTCTTCGTGAGCTTTGCAAGGTTTGAGTTTATTATCAAGGGGAACAGGGTTACTTGTTTTATTACTTTTTTCCGTTTACTATCCCTAAAACAGAAGGAAATTCCTTTTTTTATTTATTTTCTTTTTCTTCTAATGCAAAGCCTTTTATTTCCTTTTGGAAGAACCCCTAAACAGAAGTGGGTTGGATGTGTCTTCGACAAAAAATTCTTAAGTTAATAGTAATACTTCTTCAGGTTTGAAACTGATTATAAGAGCCTATAGGGATTAGCTATCAGTTTGCTCCTAATATGTAATCGAATGCGGTGAAAAGATTAACTAAAAAATAGAACATTGATACGCACATCAATCTGCGAGTCAAAAGCAAATTGTGTGGGATTTCTTTTCTTTTTCCCCTCAAAATGACCCGACGATTTCTTTCACCGGGTTCAAGCCCCAAAATGGATACTGCCCTAATAGGAATTTCTGCTGGCTGCAAGACTAAGATCGCATATTCTTTTTAGGGTCGTCTAAGAGTCAGCATGGCGTGGAATTGCAAGTTTATTATTGTCCGCATCTACCATTATTGATAATACTAGCCACCTTGCATTTGCTCTTAAACTCTGTCGGATCGAGCATACGGAGCAGGCCCTTTGTACATTTCACTAGAAGAGCCCGGCAGATTGGAGAACACAGCATTGACGAACTAAAAGCGTAGCCTAAAACAGAACAGGGAGAAGCACGTTATGAATAGTTTCATAAGGTAGTTTCAAAAGGGAATTGTCCAAAAGGGACATCACAAAGAAAATCAGATGAACCCTGTGAAGATATTGGTGTGTTTTTCATGTGATCATCGATTCTCATCGCATGTCCATTTGAAACATATGCATGTATGATAATGCAGATTGAAGTTTCGATATTTCACTGGATTTATCTTTTCACGTGGATGTTTGTAGTAGTTATACAGCCTATCAATTTTTGGGGTGCAGTACGTCCCTGTGTTTTGAAGATACACGTATCCTTTGGTAAGTATTTCAGCATCTGGAGATTCATGTGCATAACGCGATCAAAGCCAATAAGTCCTTTTTAGATGACTGCAAAGTGCTTCTTCAGGGTTCCAAGATTCTCTTAGTAAGCAATGCTCCAGATTTCAACCTATAAATTTTAAAATCAATAGTTTCAAAAAGGATTCTAAATATTTGAACGGTTCTCTTTTCAGGTTGAAAGTTTGAGTCCAAATGAGTAGATTTCCCTCACCACTTAACTTTCTACGATATAACCACCTAGAAAGACTCTCAATAATTGCGTTGTCTGCTTTGATGTGCCTCGCTATCTTTAATTCCTTTCTGATGATTATTTGATTATCCAGCTTTCGTAGCAAGGTCTCTCACCACCACATATGAATGAACACAAAGTCACAATAAGCTTATAAAGTCTGAAATTCCCGATTTGCAGAATGGTTTAATATTCATGAAGATACTGCATCCAAGCAGAAAAATATTTATCAACCCTCCTTAAATTCCTGTTCATAAGATGTTTCGTAAAAACAGCACGAAATAATGACACACCAAAGCTCTCATTCTGATTCCCCAAGTGTTTTCAATACCGAAAGAACTATGTTACCAGAAAGTAGATAAAAAGGATTCGAATTTCTGGAAATTTTAGAACTACTACATTTTTGCTGCCATTGGTCTGAAAATCAACAATGTTTAAATGACATAATGAGAAAAGTCAAGCAACTACTCAAAAGCAGATGTTTCTATCTGAATAAAAGTATAACATCATGTTATTCCTAAGCAGAAACATTCTTGTAATTGGGCGTGTGGCGTAGTTGGTAGCGCGTCTGCCTTGCAAGCAGAAGGTCACTGGTTCGATTCCTGTCTCGTCCAAATTTGAATTTTTAGTACCCATGGATCTAGCATATTTTTAGAGTTCGTTAACGGAATCATAAGAAGTATATAGTAATCATAAACTAAAGATACCAGTTCTCTCCTTGCCAAAAGGATAAACAAAAATGGCGCTTAAAAATAAACCAACGGAAATGCCTATGGAAACCTCGATCATGGTGATACCGAAGGTCAGCGTACTACTATCCAAAATACTAGTAGTAGTGTTTGCCTGAACTGATTTAAGCTGATTTAGTCCAGCAGCAAGCACATTTCTGGAAGCAATACTACCGGGAACCAAGTCTATAATACCGGGATACATTGAAGTAAACGCAGAGCTGCAGTAACCGAGCCTACGGAAGGGCATACCAAATCGGGAGTATAAGTTACTCAACAAACCGACGGTAAATGCACCAAGGGCAGCGCTGAACTGGGTAATTCCAAAGTGTTTGGCAGAGAAATAGTCAACTGCATAACCACCGCAGGCAATGATTACCATGACAGGAAGCTGTGAAAAACGTGCTTCGACACCTAGGGTAGCAAAGACAGTGAATGCAGGAATGAATAAGAAGTTCCAGGCGGGATGAAGAACCGATCCCGCATTACAGGTAGTTGTATCGATGGCATTTTTGTCCATCCAGCCGTAAAGAGCAGACCCCAAAGTCATACCAAATCCAAGAAACATGGAAAAGATGATTGCGTAAAACATTCTCACGGTTCCAGAGACGATGGATCGACTCTGAATCTCGAGTGCACCAGAAAGAATAGTGTAACCAGGAAGAATCATGGCCAAACCACTCTGAACTATGGCACTGAAGCAAAAGAGCTTACCGTGATTTATAGAACCAATAGCTCTTCCTATAAAACTAAGCAAGATGGAGCTTGCAACTTCAAAGACAGAAGAATAAAGGGATGATGTTGGGGCAATAACAAGCTGGAAAAATCCAACAATACATCCCATAACAAAGCTGGGAGCCATATCTCTAAAGGAGCCATCAAACCAAATAATAATAAAACTGCTGGATAGACCGTAGAAAACAATCAGCCAGAAACGATTAAAAGGTGACTTTATGTTCAGAAGTTGATCCAACTTCTGGGAAGCTTCTTCGACTCCCATCCTATCATGAACCACAGATTTGTAAATTTCATGGGCATCGTCGAGCTTAGCAAGATTGAAACCTTGAGATACTCTGACGACTTTAACATCAGAAGTTTTAGTGGAAGGATCTCCAAACGAGACAATGATAATTCCCGGGAGAGTAGACAAAGGAAGAATCTATCTCTAAAACAGTGGAGGTTTTCTCAAGATATTCTTCCATTCGATGATTAGGAGCACCATAGCCCATAAAAGCTTTACATAGTGTCAAAAGAAATCGTTGTCTTTGTAAAATGTCTGCAATGTGGACAGTAATCCTGGCTCTAGTATCACGACCTAGTTTTCTTTTGAACCGATGTCTGAGATCAAACATCTTGGCCATTCGATCCGCACTATGACTTCGCTGTCCGTTATGGTCAAAGGTAGATGGAGTACGACTGAACGACGGCATATCAAAGCTGGATTTCACTTTTCTATGATTTTTCTTGGAGAAAATCGGTTGAAGACTCGAAGTGGAGGAAGAAAATGGCTTGATCTTATTGAAAGGATGATGAAGTTGATGGCTGTGGCTCTTATCATGCTTATTAGCTATCGGTTCAGAAAATTCACTGCCGCTGTAATCTTCATAGTCATCATCAGGTTCATTGAGCCTCATTAGATTGGACGTAACCCCTGATCTCACCTTTCGAGGTAACCCTGTTATACCATCTTCAGGAACGCTCTCGTCTCCTGGTTCAGAAACCAACAAGCTATGAGATCCATCTCTATATCTACTCCTACCTCGACCGATATACTGATCGACAAGATCTTTGGCTTCTTTCATAGGCTGCTGATCTGCTAGATTCGAATTCTTCTTCTGATTCTCTAGATCAACAAAGTTGCGAGGCTTTGGATGACTGGAATCTTCCTGAGAAGATTCATGTGGCTGAAGATCTTCCAACTGATAAGTCTCAGTAAAAGGGTCGCCACCATTGTTACTTATGGTGGCATCTAACAGGGATCCTTGGGAGCTGGCACTATTTTCGTCGTCAGTTTCATTGTCGTCAACTCCAATCTTCCTTCGTATCGATGCTTTATGAGGAACCCGATTTCCTAAATTAGAGCTAATATCCCGATCGAATTCCTTATCAAAATCATCTTCAATTTCTTCATGAATTCTCTGCCTTTGACCATCCGGTAAAGCATAGGTGTCAATCTCTTCGGCCGGATATGGAACTACGTTGGCCTGTGATTCATCGGGAACTCTCAAATTTGTGGAACTGGCGCTGAAAACAGGCAAAATGAGCGGCTCACTTTGGTCCAGTTCTTCACCTTCTGCAATTGTTATTGGCCTTCCCGATATTACTGCAGATCTGGCAGATCTGGCTGGTGTAAGATCTCGACTCCTACTCCCACCAATGAGAGATGAGTATTCACCTCTTCTCCGAGGAGATTTATCTCTGATAAAATCTCTTTGCCACGATGGTGAGTGTGTTGTCATTAGTAAATTATCTTCCGAAGAGCTATCTCCCAATATCTCGGTTCGACTGGAACCTTGATTCCTGTCGTGAGATCTTCCTCGAGATCCGGACCTTGACTTTTTTTCTTGAATACCATTCGACCCACTGTTTATCCGATTGATATTATGGCGATTCCTTTCAGCAGGAGACAAAGAACGTGCTTTAACCATTACTAGACTATAAAGATATAAGAACCTTAACGTTAATAGTATGCCATCTCCTATTTAGTACTACACTTACAGTCGCGACTAGAAGTCGATCATCTCTGAGATGATTTAAGTTTTCTTCTCTTAATTAATTTGTATACCTTCCATTGTTTCCTCTTGTTGTTTCCCCTTGTTTCCCCTTGCTTCCTCTTGCTTCCTCTTGCTGTTTGTATCCTTCGTTACTAAATGAGTGCGTCTGAAGTCCCCATTCGAGATCGGCTTTTTGTCGGCCAAGACGATCAACCTTATGACTTCTATTTGTGTCCCCCTCTTGACACTAACAACGATTTGATTCAAATGGTGGTCGAGCACGGTGGCTCTGTAGTGGATGATCTTTCCCTTGAATGCATTGTCATTTCCAGTGAAGGATATGATGTTCCAGAGAATTTAAAAGATGCCCATATCTACTCCTATAAGGCTATTGAGGACTCAGTAGCCAATGGTATCCAGATGGATTTTGCCCATTATTTAATCCATGCTCCTCCTCCAGAGCCGGATTTTCAACAGCAAGAAATTACAGCGGCGGAACCTCAAGTTGAGCCCAAGCAGAATGGTAGCAACAACGATAATAATGACGATGAGGTCAATCCGTTTTTAGACATTGATCCAGAATATCCAACAGAGGTGCCAAACAGCGACCCCCCTCCAATTGGTGCAGAATCCGGCCTTAGTGCTGATCTACCCACAGTTCAACAGTCTAAAGCAACGGCTGTGTTCCCGAAACATCATGGTGTGAAATATTTCACCCCAGAAGAAGATGCCTTTCTATTAGAGGAAATCCGGAAGAGACCCTGGTTAGGGTTTAAAGGTCATCAAATTTACAAAGAGATTTGCGAGTTGAGTTTCTTTCAAAAGCGGGAAAGAACGTCTGCTTCGCTACGAGAGCGGATTAGAACACTTAAGTATCACGTGGGATATGTCTACAGTGCAGATAAAGATCACAAGCTCTTGGTCGACGAGGACGGTAAGTACGTGCGGTCGTTCTTGATAAAGGCCTGCGTTCAGCCATTTACAGCGGCTGACGATTTTGGCCTTTGTAAAGTAGTCTACGGAAAGCTTAGTCCGAAACCTAATAGCACGGGCTTTGAAACAGTCTATTTCCCTACAAATTTCTTTGACAAATACGGAGCTATGTTTCCTCAGCATAGTCCAGAATCGTGGCGTCAAAGATTCAAGAATTACTTGGCTATATTTGGAGTGGCCAACTATCTCAAGTACTTTATAATGGAGAAGCAGCAGGGAAACGATCCCCTACCGAGCAACTCTGCCAACCGAGACTGGATCAAAGCACGTCGTAGTCTGCGCAAAACGGACGGTCCAAGGCTCTATTTCCCCAACATACCTGACGAGGATCAGTTTATTGATGATAATATTGATACCATTCTTGTACCAGAACTCGAGGGTAAGAACCTTGACGTTTTCACGCCCATGGCTTGGACCGAAAACAAAGAGGATGGTAACGAGGCACCTCCTTCCAAACGCCAACGGGTTTCAAATTCCACAGAACCAACAGCACCAGAGTCGATTACAAGGTTTGTGGATACTCCTACAACATACTTCCGTGAAGCAACGTTTGCGAAATTCTATGAGAAGGAAGGAGAGCCGATAGACCTTGACGAAGTGATTCCTAGAAAGGATAGCTTCCTAACAGATGTGGCGAACGCTTTGAAATTGGAGGAACTAACAGCATCGAATATGCTCAAGGCGCTCAACAAAGTAGGTGTCAAGAAGTATTATGCGATGTTTCTCATATATCGATGCGGATCTAAAGAGTGGTTGGTACAAAAATCAATTAAAAGGTATGTGGAAACAAACGGACAGGAACTTCTCTGTATAAGTCCAGGTGCTTGGTCGAATAAAGCGATTGACTGGTTAGAACTGAAGAACAAGCATCTTAACGACTTGCTCAAAGCGTACCATGGAGAAGAGGACTTTAACATCCAAGTGGCAGCTTTCAAGAAGTCCCATTCCATCAATTTATAGCGTATCTTTGTATATATATATGTATGTGTATTCTAGTCATTTAACTACGATGATTTCTTCGTCTTCGTCTTTGATGCGATCGGATGGCTCGTTCTGCTTCCGTTTTTCGGTATTCTCCTCGGCTTTCTTTTCATCTAGCTTCTTATATTTGGCCTTGGTCTTCCTTTTAGCTCTTCTTTTCACCATCTGCTTTCTGGCCAATAATAATTGGGCTCTACTGTGACTGCCATTTTCGATCTCATCGAGCTTCATGGCCAATATTTCACGTGCAATCTTACGGTTTTGGTCTCGTGACCTGGTAGCCTGGCTGGTTACCACCATGCCGGTTGGAATATGGGTTAGTTGGACCTTTGAGTTGGTCTTGTTGATTTTTTGACCGCCATTACCCGATCCTCCTTTAATGAACTTCTCATGGATCTCTGATTCTGCAACTTTGGGTCTTGGAGGCATTTTATTGGCCTTAAAAGGTTTCATATGAGTCCCATTTTTCAAAGTGGACACAAACCTGGACAGAAAAGCCAATCTACGACCAGCCGGAAGCATAAAGAGGTGATATACTGAGTAGTACCAAAGGTAGTGGTGGATGTGGCGAGTTTATAACTACGGTGTGTTTGATGTGTGGCGCATGAGATTTCTCTATTTGATTGAGGAGGGAAAATTTTTTGGTAGACCCAAGTTGAACAAGAGACATCAGGTTGGACTATTTAGATGGTGGCGATGTTTAAACAGTTGGCAAAGTTCAGTACAAGTGCGAGAAGTTTGGCAAGATCCAGAAAACAATATCGGATTTCTCCACACATCAAGTTGAGACCACCTATTGTCCCTTCTATCGATAACATTGAAATAAAAGAAGATCATGCACTATGGCAATTTTTTGAGGACAAATCGTTTGTGAGAACACCAGAACAGATAACATTTACAGGAAGAGCATGGACTGTTCAAGAATTGAGAAGAAAATCATTTGAAGACCTCCATTCGTTATGGTACGTGTGCTTAAAGGAAAGGAATAAGCTCTATAGAGAGTCGCACGTATATGACCAGATCGAGAGTTTGAGATCACAAGAGTTTGAAGGACTCAGCGAACAGATTCGACAGACTATGATTCATATTAGACAGGTGATAACGGAGAGAGAAATGGCTGTACGCAATGCGCAGGCAGAGTTTGAAGTGATTGGTGACGAGTACTTGGATGAGTTTAAGGACAACTATTTAAAGGAGGAGAATGTCGAGACAGACGAATGGTACAATAAATTGGAGAGACTTCAGTATGCGATATTTGGAATTCCGGATGTGTTGGACACCTCATTGATTGTCGATGTGAAGTTTCTTGAAGGAGTGAGATATATTGGACAGTTGAAATATGAGAAGTTTGCAAGCAGCATTGGAAGAGAAGACATTGGAAAACTAAGAGACATTGCAGAGATTTATACTGTGTTTGAAGAAAGTGCCACTGCAGACGGAGTCAAAGAAGCATGTCAAAAGATTGACGAATATAGAGAGAGCGAGTTAGTGATTCCTGGATCCAAGGAGATCCAAGTTGTTCAAGGATTTATTGATGACAAGATCAAACAGGCCGAGAGTGACCTTACCGAGGAGGAGATCAAGGAGTAAACCTGTTACATACATGTAAATATTATTATTATTATAAGTAACTAGTTCTTCAAGATCTCTACCACTCTTAAAAGCTTTTCACCCAAGGTCTTCCAACTGTCTTTAACTTGTTCGATATCATTTTTCATCATCTCACATCTATTTATCTTCTCATCAATACTCTCTTGTAACTCTTTACAGGATTGCTTAAATGAAGCTCGTTTCTCTATCTGAAATTCATACTCGTCCGATTTTTTACTTAAAAGCCTTCCACCTTTGATCACACTGTTACTATCCACTTCGTCTCCAAATAACTCCTCTATCTCTTTTTTCTTTAACCTTATCACACCGGACTTCTTCATATAGTCGGCCACAATATCGCTAAGTTCCCTTCGTCTCAAAAGCAGCTCCTCGGCTCTCTGAACATTCTTTCCAATCTCTTTCCCTAGTATCACCTGCTCATCTATTTGCTTCATAAATTTGGTACTTGTAACTTCATCAAATTGTTCATACTCCTGAACCAACCTAACACACATCAATGCATCCATCTTCGCATTGAGCTTTGAGCGGAACGATATAAAATTCAACTCTTTCTGTATACCTTCCAACTCTGGCTCGCTTATACTATCCAATTCATTCGTTCGAGCCATACTAATCAGATCAATCAATTTACCCTTCACCTTCAAATAATTATTAAGGTCAAGGTCAAGGACCTGTCTTCTTTTCTTCATAGCATCGTGTTCTTCTACTGCATTGTTCATGATTACTGGGATAAGGAACTAACTAATAGATAGAAGATGGTGATAATTTTTCACTCTCACTATTTACTTAGTGCCATTTATAATAAGTGCCATTTACTTAGTGCCATTTTAAGTGCCATTTTAAGTGCCATTTCCATTTAGTGCTACTGCTCATTTTCTAAAGAACTCTTGATGCATCCTATCACCGCAGTACTTTGGATCTTATCACTACCACCTTTGGATATTCCGTATTCAATATCTCCCAATCCCTCCAATATACTCGTCCTCGTAGATGGTTTAAGCTGATATTTGTCCAGCACCTCAACGAATCCTTCTATGAGATCTATTAATGCCAATCCTTCGGCTTTCCTCACCTTATCCATCGTACCATAGGCATCAGTCCAATCGTTTTTCATAATAGCATCCAAAACAGTCTCTATAGATTTGGGTTTGGCGGCTCCTACACATTCATAGATCATATCTATCGTTATGGGATCACCTTCCTCATCAAGGGCTGCAGCACAAGCTTGAAGAACATTAAACGCCTTTCTCATATCGCCTCTACTCAAAGGAATGAGACATTTCTCTGTTTCTTCCGGTAGATTCAACTTCTCTTCCTTCACCACCACATGAATTCCCTTCCCCACGGCCGAATCTGCTAACGGAGCAAACCGAAACCTCGTACATCTGGACATTAATGCAGGATTCATTTTGTGTGCATAATTGGCCAAAATGCAGAACCTTGTATTTTTAGTGTACTTCTCAATAATTCGTCTCAACGCATTCTGAGCCGTGCTAGTCATCGCATCTGCCTCATCCAAGATAATCAACTTGAATCCAGAGCTGAAGATCTGTCTAGTACTTGCAAAACTCTTGATCCTGTCTCTTACAACGTCAATTCCTCGATCATCTGAGGCATTTAACTCCAACACCATATTTTTATAATTTTTCCCGTATATTTCTCTTGCCAATGCAATCACCGTGGATGTCTTGCCACTTCCTGGAGGTCCGTAGAATAGCATATGCGGAATACGTCCATCCTTGGCAAGTTTTCGAATTGTTTGAACAACTTCCTGTTGCCCATAAACCTGATCCAAGTTCTGTGGTCTATATTTCTCCACCCAAGGAAGATTTTCATGTAGAGAATTCGTCATATCGTGCTGAGGAAAGAGACCCAATGTTGAAGTAGTAGTAAGTCTAACGCGCTTTTGTTTTCGCGTCAGAGGTTAATAATCGGTGTACGGATGTAAGTGGTGGTAGCTAGCACCCCAAAAGTTGTCTCCCACGTCATTCCCCTTTTGGATTAGCTCACTACTCTTCTTTTAACAAGAATTATCTGCTTTTAATCAACTGACCTAATTGTGGAGTAATCACATTTGCTAATACGGTAGATTACTGAGCTATACTCTTTAGTGCGTTTTTCCCCCCTGCAACGATCGGGTTTTAGCATCACTCGCTGACGTCTTCACTAAGGATTTAAATTTTAGTCCATATTCTGCTCTGTAAGATTTAATATCCTTGTAGTTTGCTTACAAGATAGGCCTGTTCTATTACCAGAGTATGGCCCATTCTAAACAGTCCAAAGATACTGCTAACATAAAAAAAAAGAGCAAATCCCAATTCAAGGAGTTTGCAACCAACAGAATGCACAGCAATAATAAAAGCTATGCAGGACACAAATGTTGCAGTATATTACTTCTTTAGGAAACTTAAAGTAAAATGGATACTGCTGGAGAAAAGAATACATTTAAACCCTTTTCCTCTTTTACTTCTCTCTGTTGATACCAGGCTCTCGTTCATCTTTGTACAAGCAATACAAGATGCAAACACCAGAAACAGAACTCACTTCAACAGCTACTGATCTTGATTTCTACGAACCTGCAGACATATTTGGAACTAATACAATATTAATTCCTGAGATAGGTAGCGTTTTCAAACAGTTAGCAGACATGAACCACAGCTACAATCTTTACAATACTCCACTTCAGCAACAGCATCCCTCTGAAAACGAGCAAGAACAGGACTCCAATTTTGAGTCACAAGGATCTCCTCCTCCAGAGCCAATAGCGCCTCCTCATATCACAGAAGGTGATATGGCACAAATCGAGGAAGCTATTTTTGCTGAGATTCAACCTGAACCAAACTATATTGCAACTTCGGGTTCTGGCCAGATTCAAGGCCTATACGAGAACCAGTCTTCTGAACAGTTTGAACAATCAAATATCATAAGACAGATGAATTTAATATCTCCAATTACTCCTCTGGCAGCAGCTACTCAGGTTAACGAGATGAATCAAATGGCACAAATTGGTACAATGGTTCAAAGCACATTATCTCCTTCGGACACTAAACAAGAAAACATTCAAAAAGAGTCCTATAAGAGAAGAAACGTTAGCCAGAAAAAGAGAATTCAGGTTAAAGAGTCAAAACGTTCCAAAAAAAGTAATAAGGATTTCGCAGCTACCCAATATACTTTTCTTGGAATACTACCTGAAAAGCCAGTCACCCCATATAATCAGCTACCATATTATAGGCGTGCGAATGGTCTTGAATACAGAAATTTCAGCCTTTTGAATGGTCCCCAATCACTTGCCATCTACGAACGGAATAAGAAATTCCGCACTAACCTTTACGAGCCTGCAGTGAATAAGAAATTCACTGCTTTACCAGGACAAGCCATTAAAAGCTCTAACCAAGGGAACTTTGCACTCTGCCCCTACTGTGAACTTACTACTGATAATGTTGCCAATGACTGTGAAAAAATGTACTATAAAAGGAATGATTCTAACTATTTGCACCACATGATTCAATATCACGGGATTTTTTCCAATGGTGAACTTGTCAAAGATCCAGAAATCAGAGGCTGGGCCCTGACACCTACAGATAAATCACCTGTAGAAGTGGTTCGATGTCCTTACTGTGAGGAGTTTGTGAACTTGAAGAAGTTTAAACGCGATAACAGAAACGAACACAGACTTCTTAAATACTTGAGACATGTCAAAGAGAAGCATAAGACAGGAAAGAACCTTGAAATCATGCAGAGGCAGCGTTTCGACAAGTAGCTGAATTTATTTTACGCCATTTTGTACCATTTAATATATTACACAGTGAAATCGATTAATGCATATCGACATCTCCATCAATGTCTTTTTCGGTGACATTCACCGAGGAAGCGACAGCAGGAGTAGCAGATGCAGGAGTAGCAGATGCAGGAGTAGCAGATGCAGGAGTAGCAGATGCAGGAGTAGCAGAGGCAGGAGTAACAGATGCAGGAGTAGCAGATGCAGCAGTAGCAGAGGCAGCAGTAGCAGAGGCATCCGAAATAGCAGGAACAGCCGGGGTAGCAGAAGCATCCGAAGTAGCAGCGACAGCCGGAGTAGCAGAAGCATCCAAAGTAGCAGCGACAGCCACAGAAGACTCCCCATTCTGCTTAAACTCCTGCGCAGCACTACTGGAAAACAAACTGTTGGAAACACCAGGACCACCAACAGCAGACTTCATTTCTGCTTCAGTCAATCCAGACTCTCCACCTGTAGATTGCTTCACTGTGGTATCTTCAGCCATATACTTGTGAGCTGATAAAGGAATAAAAGTGTCAGTTTCATCGTCTTGGCAGTCTTTTCTATCCACCAACTCATCAGTTATCACCCAAGTCTTCACTTTGAATCCATAAGTCTCCACAGGCTGAGGCGTTTGAGATTGCGACACAGAAACAGAAGATTGGGGTTGTGGAGTTGACTCCATCGGAGTTATCAGGCCTGATGTATGCCTCGTCATAAGTCCACCCTGTTGTTTAGGCAGAAGGTTTGTTTCCTTGGACACCTTAGGAGGATCGTACCAATCTCTGACCCAGTGCTTTTCTCCAGTTCCTTGATCCACATAATTAAGGAAACTTGTCGTGGACGAGGAATTCCGATTGTAGTGTGTGTATAAGCTTTTGCGGAGTGACATTGGCGAGAACTTCGGTGAGCAGGATGAACTACTGATAGACAGACGTCTACGGAAAAGATCGCGAAGCTGAAAAAGGGATGCCGGAATATTGGAAACAATCGACGGGTCGATTGACGAGCTGCTGTTCAACTTCAGCCTATTCGAGCAGTGGATCAAGGGATTCATTGGACTCAGTGGTCCGTTTAGAGCCAGCTTTGCCTAAAAGCTGAGACCGATGTAGATACATTGAAGCAGAAGCTATATTAATAACGCTGGTTGATGAGTCATCCACCTCGCTGCTATCAGTGTCTTCTTCCCCAACAATTGGTATCTTAGTAACACTTGAACTGGAACCAAGTTTGAGTCCCTGGAGTCTTTGTAGAAAAGATTGTTGCATCTTTGGCTTGATAAGGGGGCGTGGATCAGCCACAACCACTACATCTTCTTCGGCGGCCTGGTTCTCTTCTTTGATAGTTCTCCTGTCATGATATAATTCCACCAACTTCCGATATATCGAGGTCTTATCAATATTTAGCCTTTCACAGAGCTCTGTAAAATCAAATCGCACCTTCAATTCACCTTCTTTGTCCTCCACCTCAGCCAATACCTGTCTTATCTCTTCAACCTTATCAGTAGTCCATATAGTTTCATCCTTATCCTTATCTTCTTCAAGTATCACTCCTTTCTCAGTCAACTCCTTTCTGGACTCTTTGAATCGAATCAATACCGTCGCCTTTGTCTGTGTCTGCATCAAACAATTCTAAACTTACTATTCAAAAAAGAACAAACGACTCATAAAAAGGATATAATCATAATGCTTCATCGCGACTCTCTTATATAGCTGATCTCTTAATGCTTTCTGTATGTACTCTCTTTTCATGTCATGAGCACCAGTTTTGCTTCCTCCTCCTTTGATATCTCATCCATCGACTCCAGTCAGCTCAAAATCCAAATCATTGCCTATGATTCTTATCAGTGCTTACCTTCATCTCTCGATAAGACCCAGTTCTCCCTAAACGGTATATGTGATAAGACCACTACTACTTTTCCACACGTTCCCATAATAAGAGTCTTTGGAAAATTACCCACTGGCCATACTTGTCTTCTGCATATTCATAACGTTTTCCCTTATATATACATTCCCTTTACAGGCTCTTCACCGAAGAATACTGATGATCTTAACAAACAGCTTATAAGATTTAAAGATGAGATAGAGTGGAGATTGTCCAGTTCATATAGACGTGACGATACAGAAGCTGCTGAAAAGGGCCAGAACAGGCAGAACAGGCCGCCTACTGCTTCATCTGGATGCTTTTTGGCTGATCTATCCATCGTTAAAGGTGTCCCGTTTTATAACTATGCCGTTGGATTTACTCCATTCATCAAAATTAGTCTTCTTAGTTCCAGATATGTCGCCCGACTTAGTCGTCTTTTGAGTGATGGTGTCATATTCTCTCGTAAGATTCAGCCATTTGAATCTCATATCCCCTATACCTTCCAATTCTTGCTGGATTACAACTGTTATAGTTGCAGTTGGCTCTCATTATCCAAGTTTTACTGGAGATATCCGTTGATTCAGCTCAAGAACAGGGAGGATTATCAGACCTACTTTGATACAGATTTTTGTAGATTTAACAAGGCCAAGATTAACGGTGATCTAATCAAGTTCATATCTGCCTACATGAATACTTTGGTCAGACCAAACTATGTGAATGTGCTTGACCCAGAAGAGTTTCCCAGAATGGGTAGATCTCTTTTGGAATTAGATACTTCAGCATCCTGGATCATTAATAGAAACGAATTGCAAGAAAGGGTCATTCATGACAGACTTATTGAGACTCCCAGTTCCTTGACCGCTGAAAAGTACATCAATTCTACGAGAGCGTTACTATCAGATGTGAAATTTCAGAGAAGGCAGAGGAATTTACCCAATGATCCTAAATTAAAGCTCTTTGACAATACACAAGAGCGTGCATTCAGCGGTGAGAAGTGGGTAGAGATCGATGAATTGAAAGATCTACTTCAATACTGTTCCAAGCTATCTGAAGACTCTTTTTATGGGCACCATGGTCGTGATAAAAAATTGGATGCCGAGAGTGTAGTTTCTCAGTATCCATGGCTATACGATTATCCTACAAGTTTCAAAAGCGTTGATAAATTACAATATGAGCCGAATACATTGACTTTAGACTTGATGAAGGCATCAAGCAGTCTAACGGCAGCCAATTTTCTATCTCAGGATGGATTTGTAGGCAGTCGTCCCTCTCAACCCTTTCAACTCTCTCAACTGGGTGAAAATATTCTTGATTCTGTCATTGTGGATGACTTGGAGGGAGATCCAGAGGGAGATCCAGAAGATCCAGCAGATCCAGAAGATCCAGAAGATCCAGAAGCATCTCACACTCATATGGATGCAGAAGAAGGAAAAGATATATCTATAAACGATATGAATACGTCATTATACCAAGCGCTTGAGGAAGATAAACTGGTTGATGCTGAGGATACCGATCTGCATATTTTTGAAGAAACACAGACTCAAAAAGGACATATTGATAGCTCTTTTCATCAGATGTTACCTCCATTTTCTCAAATTTCCATTGGCCCCAGTCAGGGCTTCAATATTTATTCCTTATTTAATGATATGGAGCATCAAGAGAACCTTTTTGTACCTAAGACGGAAGCTCCTAGATACAATACAAACGATGACTTTATGAATAGCTTTGACAATGACTATGGAATGCTGAAGATCAATTATACTGGTCCCTTCTTCTCTAAAAGAGATAACTACGACTCCACACCGTTCTATTTTGCTGGTAAGAAGTTTCAGCTTGATTGCTTGGATATTCAAGGACTTCCGCCGTACGAATCGGTAGGTACTATTACCTCTAACGAGGTGTCCTTTGATACTCGGTATAACATACAAAGCATCTGGTCATACTCCAAGCATCCTCCTCAATACAAAGACATAGAACACTGGTGTTTGAATAAAAGCTCAGATGTGAAATCGCAGCTACTTGACTCTGAAATAGAGCCAGTGACTCAGAAACTTCAAGCATACAAGTATTCATCGGCCGAAACTCCTGTGGAAAGAAAGAATACAAATTATTCTAAGCTGGTTATGCTTACAATTGAAATTCATGTCAACACGAGAGAAAACCTCGAACCTGACCCCGATAAGGACTCTGTTGCTGCCATATTTTGGCACTTTGATAGGGACAATAGTCTTAATCCGCTCAACATAGAGGATTTGGGAGTGTTTGTGGTGGATGATACAACAAATATTGCTTGGGATCATCTTATTGGAATACCTGTGAGCTCTTTCGAGGACGAGGAAAGCATGATTGCAGGATTAGTAGGATTAGTGGAACTTGTAGATCCTGATATTCTTGGTGGATATGAAATACATAGCTCATCTTGGGGATATATCATCGAGCGATTCAAGAAGGTTTATGATGTGGATCTTCCTGTTCGTTTTTCCCGAGTTGCTTGTAAACACAACAATAAAGCTGCAGATTCATGGGGATATAGACATGCTTCTGGTATCCGTATTACTGGTCGCCACATGCTTAATTTTTGGCGAACATTGAGAGGCGAGCTTAGATTAGGCAATTACTCTCTTGAGAATGCAGTATTCCAAGTACTTCATCGTCGTATACCTCATTTCAGCCCCAAAGTATTGACCAAGTGGTACTGTGATGATAAGAAGGGACTTTTGTCGTGTGCCCTATCTTATTATGTTGAGAGATTGAGATTGGAGGTTCGGCTTGTTGAGCAATTGGAAATCATTGAGAAAGTCATAGAACAGTCAAGATTATTAGGAATCGACTTCAACTCCATTATATACAGAGGTTCGCAGTTTAAAGTGGAAAGTTTGCTTGTTCGTCTAGCCAAAGCAGAGGACTATATTCTTGTTTCACCTTCAAGGAAGCAGGTATTTAACCAGGATCCTCTCCAGTGCATTCCATTGATCCTTGAGCCAGAAAGTGCATTGTACAAGAGTCCATTGGTTGTTCTAGACTTTCAGTCACTTTATCCGTCCGTTCTTATCGCTTACAATTACTGTTTCTCTACCCTGTTAGGACGATTGAGGGGATTCAACCCCAAAAGAAACCAAAAGCTAGGAGTTATCACTCAAAAATTACCCGAGGGCCTCTTGAAATGTCTACAAGAGAGTGTCACGCTCTCTCCTAATGGTTTGATGTTTACAAAACCATCTGTCCGTAAATCTTTGATGGCCAAAATGCTCACAGAGATCTTAGATGCCAGAATATTGGTAAAAGATACCATGAGGCAGCTTCGTGACGACCGGGAATTGAACAAGTTGTACAACAACAGGCAGTTAGCATTGAAAATGATAGCCAATGTTACATATGGTTATGCATCGGCCACTTTTTCCGGAAGAATGCCTCATTCGGCTCTTGCAGATGCTATCGTCTCTTCGGGTAGAGAGACATTACTAAGAGCCATCTCAGAAATTGAGGGCAATCCCAAATGGGGTGCAAAAGTAGTCTACGGTGATACAGATTCTCTATTCATTTATTTGCCAGGAAAGACACGGAAGGATGCATTTAAATTGGGAAAAGAGATGGCCGCTCATATTACCGATATCAATCCTGCTCCTATCAAGTTGAAGTTTGAGAAGGTGTACCACCCGTGCATTTTGGTGAGTAAAAAAAGGTACATTGGATGGAAATATGAATACGAAGAGCAGGAAACTCCTGACTTTGATGCCAAAGGAATCGAAACCGTCAGAAGGGATGGCATTCCTGCCCAACAGAAGATTGTTGAGAAGGCTATAAACATTCTTTTTGAGACTATGGATGTCTCCAAAGTGAAGTCGTATGTGTTGGACCAATTTACTAAGATTATAAGAAATAAGGTGAACTTGAAAGACTTTCTTTTCGCCAAAGAAGTCCGTGTTGGTACCTACAAAAACGAAGCTTACATTCCTCCTGGAGCCCGAGTCAGCATGGAAAAGATGGCCAAGGATCATAGAGCAGAGCCCCAGTATAAAGAAAGGGTATTCTATGTAGTCAAGAAGGGTAACAACGATCAACCTTTGAGAGAGAGATGTATGTCACCCTCTGATTTCCTGAATGATGAAACTGCAGAGTTGGATACCGAATACTACATCAATAAAGTTCTTATTCCTCCCTTAGAAAGAATATTCAATTTGGCTGGAATCGACGTGAGGAGGTGGTACAACGAGATGCCTAAATACATATCCTACGGAGATGTTGAATTGAGGAATTTGAATGTCCGAACAACATCATGCATTTGCTGTAATGATCCAGTGAATAGAACGAATGATTTACTATGCGATCAATGCAACAAGAACAAGGCTCAAACCATGTTGGAGCTGAAATCCAGACTCAAATTCCAAGAGTCGCATCTTAGAGATATCTGTACGATCTGCGATGCTTGCACCCGAAGAACCGTGAACAGTAACAGTATCCGGCCTAGTGAGTATTTGGCCTGCGATAGTAAAGACTGTTCCGTATTTTTTGACAGACAGAAGGCCTTTCGGCAGGTACATAGCTCACGCAATCAGTTCAGCCAACTACCTGACTGGTAGATGAAGAAGTTGTCTCTATTTATTATATCTGTATATTAGCAAGAATCATAAGCCATTTCCATTTGTATCTGCTGGTCCAATTTGCTCATGGCCATCTGGCAGCTATGAGAGAGCTCTGAATCGCGCATTAGTTCAGAGAGAGACTGTTGAATCTGTAAAGTCTTCTTAATCCATTTAAAGTCGTGCAATTTACTGAAGCCCTCAAGAGAAATCTGCAAGTACGACATGGTTTGATCAAGCGTAGCTCTCATCTGCTGCTGATCTGCTTGGTGATTATCAACTGGAACCATCGTGGCCACTTTCGCAAGAAGATAGTAGGCCTGGGAAGACAACCACAAGTTATCTATCATAAGTATATTAGGCATACCATTCCTTAGGATCTCGTTAACATCACCCGCGGAGTTGATTGGATCTATCTTGAGCAATAGCTCACATAAGAGCAACGTTGCCCTTACTATGAGAACTAAAAGAGACGACTTGTGTGCCGTTTTTAAGGAACTAAGTAGAACAGACAAAGCTCTTTCAGGAGAAGAAGAATGCTCTTTAACAACCTGTGCATACAATATCTGAAACTGAATGGCCCAAAAATTGTTATAGGAGTATTCATGCTCTTTCAAATGTGAAAGTTCCCTCGAGATGATTTGAATAGCTTCAGTGGCATTACCAACCTTTTCCTGGAAACAAGCCAATTGATAGTTAACCTCGCATTTCAATTCGTGCTCCTGGATTTCGCATGTCTGACACCTCAACTTATCCAATAGAATCGATGCCTGATTGTATCTACATTTTTTCAGCCAATAATCAACCTTCAGAATCATATATCTTGTTTGCCAGGACTTCATAAGAGCAGCCTCGCCCGAAACTTGAGGTTCGTAGGATTCAAGTAATTTGAAGGCAGCCTCTGTTTCTCCTGATTGATACATAAGATTGGCTCTTCGTAGAGACAATTCGACCTCATCAAAAATGCTTATATCTGAACCGGCAGACTCTAAAGCAGCATTAATGTATAGACGGGTCATAGAAGGAATACCAACTCGGCTCCATGCAGTAACAGCCAATTGGCATGCCCTAGCAAATGAAAGCTTTGTGTTGAGACTAGAATCCAAGTTCAATAGAATATAGAAGGCTCTCGTAAGATTGTTGAGAACTTTCCTTAGAGGAAATCCTTCTAACATCTGTTTAATTGCTTCGTATTGATATGCCATGGACTGGAGAACCTGATTTTTATTCTCCTTTGTCTTCAACTTCAAAAATTGAAGAATCTGCTCTCTTCCAGGTTGGCTAGTGAGCTTGTTTGAAAGTTCCGGACGACTCTTTAAGAAGTCAAAAAGCCACGTCAAAAGATAGTTCAAGCAGTCCAAATCTTTGTTTTCCCGAGCCACCAATATAGCCTCGTCAATGGCCCTCAATGCCTCATCATCGGAACCAAATGAGGCATGCAAAGTTGCAAGCGAAAGAAGAGCATAGTGGTAGAAAAGTTGCTGCTTATTGGACATCATATAATCAAAATAGCGATGTAGGGCATTGAAGGAACCCTCGTAATCGCCACTTTTCCAGTACTCAAGATAATCTATGTAGTATGAAGATGGAACTATACTCCTTTGAGACTCCGACATGGACAAGAGGATCATTTTGAGCGAATTTGGCACCTTGCCTGCATATATCTGCAACTTGTGTACCTGAAATTCAAGCAATTGAGCCAAATCAACCTGGGAATACACTTCAACACCACCGGGAGCAGGATCTGCTGCTGGAATATCGAGATTCTCGGTAATCTGTTCTTCAACAAGCAAATCATGTTCACTTTGTTTGCTTTTAAAGTGGATATGTTCACACCGAGCCTGAATGGTCCATCTTTCGTAGCTCTCTTGTCTATAATCACAAAAAGCCGTCCAAAGCTTGATCGTCTCTTCAAAACCAAGAATATTGGCTGCCACTGAGATGTTGGAGACAAACTTGCCAAGAAAGCTCGACGAATATAAACGCTTCGTACTGCTCTTCTTGGGGACTTTGCCGACAAGAAGATTCTGACTCTCCTTGAGAAACGAGTAGAAGCTATCGATGTCTTCGATACTCCATAATTTTCTAAGCACATAGTTCTGTACTTGAAGAGTATCTTTATGTGCCTCATTCTGCTCACGACTCTCGTCACTAGACACAAACTCAACGATTGCCCTCTCAATCTTATCGAGAATCTTGTTCAACGAGGGAAAAAACACCGACACGATGTCCTCATCGGTGGTGCTATTGGCCTCCTTACCTCCTTCTATAAGTTCAACTAAGGTGGACAAAATAGGAGGAATGCTTCGACTCGGAAACTTCTTATGGCAATATCCAGTAATAAGTACCAGTATAGGAACCTTGGATGAGGCCAATATCGGCGTAAATATCGGTTTACGTGACATGCTAAAGGATGAAACAAAGGTAAGTTGATCGCGAAGGATTCGATTTAATTTGATTCAATTCAATTCAACTTGATTTAATTTAGTTGGCTATTATACACTATGCTATATTACGTTGGTTTCATCTCAATTGCATAAAGGAATCAAGAAGAACCGAGGATGTGTTGTGCTCATTCTTATTCTTTTCAAAAACGTTCCAAAACCTCAACGTTTCGTCTCCTGCCCCTGTCACTATAGTCTGGCCATCTGGAGACATAGCCAAGTAGAGAACACGATATGTATGTCCTGTAAGCGATGCAATTTGCTGCATTGTACTGTACTTCCATATAACAATCTGATTTCGTGAGTAACCATGAGTAGAAACGAGCTCATTGCTAGTTTTGGACCATGCTAAATTACACACTTGAGATCCTGTATCAACATCATGAACTTTGAGTCCTGTCACTGTATTCCATATCTTGATTCGGCGATCTGCAGTACCTCCACCAGAAGCCAAAATACCCCTTTGATGTGGTGACCATGCTATTGCCTTGACTGCTGCCTGATGCTCTGTAAACTTGTATAAAGGCCTGTCTTCAACACCATCCCAGACGAAGAGCTTGTTATCGTTGCCTCCTGATGCAAGCTTATTCTCTTCCACGTTCCATCGTAAACCACACACCTCTTGCTTGTGATATTCGAGTCTTTTCATATAGTGGGCAGGTTCTCTTACATCCCTATGTAATATAGTACGATCTCTAGAACCCGACGTAAGTATGTGTCTATTCCAGGCAAGAGAAGATGCTCTAGAAGCATGTCCAGTCATGGTACGAGTACATTTGCATGCAGATGCATCCCAAATCTCTACAATTCCGGAGTTTGTACCCACGGCCAAATGGGTTCCTGCTCCTATCCAAGAAAGGGATGTGACACTATCACTTGGTCCCAAATCGCACAGACGATTGACGGATCCTGTAGAAGCGTCCCATAGATAGACACTGGACCCTAATCCAACAGCCAAGATATCCTGAGACCCCCAATCAACCAAATTGAGATAGAAATCGTCCGCCAATTCCGGTGCATCAAGTACACGATATGGTACTTTAGGTATTGCTCTAGGCTTCCTTTGAGGAGACAGAAGAATACGTTCGCTACTTGCACCAACAGGACTCAAAGAATAGAGTTCGTTATTAACAGTGAGAGAAGATGATGATGGACGTGATTTAGAAGGAGACTGATAGGTGAACATGTTTCTATTCTGACGAGGAGTCCTTGGAACTGGTATAGAAGAAGCAGTATCACGAGAAGGAGATGAATTTGTTACTGAATCTGGAGTCATCGAAACTATAGAGGCAGCAGAGTTCATAGAACCAATGGAGCCCATCGAACCAGGAGGTGTGGCCTGCTGACTCGGTATAGACTGCGGTCTATCACCGAAAAGTTCTGATTTAAGAACAGCGTCGAAATTTCTATTGGCTTCCTGAATCTTCAGAGAGTCCAGCTCACTGTCTGCAACCTCCAGGTCAGCTGCATAGGATGAAGATGACATCATCATTGAAGTATGAGCAGCCAAATTAGAAGAGGGAGAGTCATGATTTAATGTAAAGGCAGCTTGAAGATCGACACCAGTACGACTGGGTATATAGCGATCACTGTATATGACTTTCTTCTTTGTTCTTCGTGAAGAGGTTGGAGAGGTCAAAAGGGGATTTGATTGACTTGCAGAACCTGTCGGTGTAGAAGGTCTGTCCATATTTGATGAGGCTGTAGGTAAAAGAGACTAATGAGCAAAGTGAGTGAAATAAGTGAAATGGTGTAATGAGTGAAGTGGTTCTTTTTAAGCGCGAAGAGTTGACAAGATGAAAAATGCGACTTTAGATAGATTAGGAGTTAAGAGAGGTCACAAGAAGAGCAGTGATTAGTTGGATTCGATGAATTTTGACCGACAGAAGAAGATTGTAAGTACTCTGAGGAAAGTCCTTGGTAATTTGAATTTACTAACTAAGAAATAGGCGGAAAATCGAGCCAAAGCTCTAGAGCGTATTAGAGATAGGCAAAGAAGAATCAAAGATGCCGGTAGACAAGTTACATCAGCTACGACAGCTGAAAATGTGGTAGCAAATCCGTTAACGGCAGCTCAGCGTGCTATTATTGAGCGAAATACACTGAATGCTCAAGAACGAAGGAATAAGAATAATAAGAAAGGACCGGTGATGGAGTCTGGAGGAGATAAGCCAGACATTCTAGATGAAGTGCGATTTTCTCATCATCAACAGGCGAAGCATATTGAGGCATTACCGAGGAAGCCCGGCCAATACATACGGCCATCTATTAGGAAATCGGACTATATTGAGTACGATTTCTCGACGATGAAGGACACTTTTGGAGGTTTTTTATCAGATGACAAGGGAAATAGTTCAATAGAGGCTGAGGAGAAGACTTTGGAAGACTGGAAGAAGCAACAGGAAGAGAAGGATGCACTAAATCCTCTCGGACCTGCACCTCCTCCATTAGATATAGCAAATGCACCTACGTGCTTTGAATGTGGATCTATAGATGTAGATAAGAAGCTTTTAGAAGTGTTCAAATGTCGAGTTTGCCGGAAATGTGAAGAGAAGTTTCCGGAAAAGTACTCGTTGCTCACTAAAACAGAGTGCAAAGAGGACTATTTTCTGACAGAGCCGGAGTTGGCAGACACAGACTTGTTTCGGAGAATAGTAAAAGAAAACCCTCATAGTGGTACATTCTCCAGGATGCAGTTGTTTCTACGGTATCAGATCGAGGAGTATGCGTTTAAAAAATGGGGAGGAGTAGACAATCTTGATAAGGAATGGTTGAAGAGAGAAGGAATGAGAAAGAACCGACGAGAAAAGAAGTTCAATACCAAATTGAATCAGATGCGACGTAAGCTTCGTGCTCAGGAGATTACAAGGAAGATTAGGGGTGATAAAGGAGTTAGGCACCAGCATGACTGGAGCGCTCCAGTAAAGGTGGGTGGAGATGACCCCCATCTCTACAAGAGAAGATGCATGGAATGTGGCATGGAGGTGGAGGAGATAATAATGTAATTAGGGATATTATATATAGGGAATAATATAGAGGTGACTAGACATAGTCGCTGTATCTAACCAAGTTATCGCAGAGGCAGTTCCGAGGCTGTAAGTTCAGCACCTCTGCCATGAGGTATTCATTGAAGGAGTCATATGCACTGACTAACCTCATGACATTGACCAAAGTTGCGGTAACAATATTGGATGAGAGTTTCAATCTCATCAGTTGCCTTTGGTTGCCTTTGAGCACTCGAGCAAAAGAACTATGTGTTCAAAGAACTCTGTGTTCTTTTGGTAGGTGAAAAATACTAATTAGGTGCGGATTTAGGTTTCCTAAAGTGGAATGATCCTCATCTATACAAGCCAAACTACTTTTAGCCGGGAGTTCATAATAAAAACTATTCAAGAGACATATAAGTTATCATTGACTATTGTATATATTTGTAACACTACAGGTTTACTGCCTTCATATTCTGAGTATAGTTAAGACATATCTATATAACAACTGGAAATTTAACCCATCATTTCTTTCAAATAAAACCATTGAATTGAAGATAAGTATATCTCTCGCTCTGCAGTCACAAAACAATCTCAAACAAATACCATACAAATAACAAGGTTAAGTTCAGATGTAAACTTGCGGCACTAAAGTATTTGAAGCTCCAAAAATGGCGATTGATGCCCATGTAGCGTAATGGTTAGCGCGTTTGACTCCTACTCAAGAGATTCGGGGTTCGAGTCCCCGCGTGGGTGCTTTCAAGCTTTTTCCCCACAGGGTTGAAGCTAGCATTTTTTTACTTGTTATTTAGACTGTAAACGATAAGCCAGTTGCAGTAGACAACAAGAAAAGAAGTTGAACCATTTTGACCTCGAATGAAATTGTCTGACTCACTTAACCAGTAAAATCATCTTGGAAATAGTTGGGTCTGAAATTTTTTTCTGTACCATTTTCAAGGACTCCTTTCTTTAAGTATAGCAACAATTTCGCCAACAGGGGTTGGAATTCTATACTGTCAAGATGATTAGATTCAACAGATATAGCAGAATTGTATCCACCAATTTATTTGGCTGCAAAGCTGCAGGATGGACAATTTTTCAGCATCGTTTCAACAGTCAGTCTTCCTACAAGAGTATTGAGGAGACGTTGGAGAAACTACCGAACTTGAAGAAAAGTGAGTCATACTTCAAGGTGATAAATGATCAGTTAAAGCGTATCAATGCTTTGGAACACCAGAAACAGAAAGAGGAAGGTGATAAATTGTATGATTTATCAAGAAATCTCATTAGCGCTATGAAAGAAAACGAGCAGTTGGATCAAGACCGAGAACTTCTGCTACTAAGCGAAATCATAGAGAAGTTTGCCAGATATAGTTTTGCATCTGCCAGTATAGCATTCAAAAGATTGAATGAGATAGATTCCGAGTTTTCGCTGAAACCAGAATCTATTGGTGAACTGATCAAATACAATCCTGGTCGAGTGAAGAGTAGCTGGGAGTTATTCAATGAGTTGGTAAAGAACAAACCGAGCGATTTTCTTGGAAGTATAGTATTGGAGAAATTGATTCATGGCGATCAGATAGACATTAAGGAAGGTGCCACCCAAATCAATTTGGATAAAGCCATTAAAATCTACAGAATTCTGCACAATCTGGAAGATCGTAGTTTGATTCGAGAGGAGAGTAAGAAGAAGTTGGCGGAAGATTTAATAAGTCTTAATGTGGCAAAAGCTCTAATTCCTCTTGGATTATCAGCTGAAGCTGTCGAATCAATTATTTCTTCGAAGAAAGACACTCTTAAGAACAGTGACTACTTTTATTTGTACCTATCCACCCGAGATTGCTGCACAGATAATCACCTACCTTCCAAATTGTTGCTGGAGCTGTTTTTACCGATTTCCAAATTACAATTGGCAGATGATGAAGCTTTTGGAAAAGACAGCTCGAACTTGCAGCAGTTACAGAAATTAGCTCCTTTAGAGGTAAAGGTTCAGCTGACGGCAGCAGAAATAACAGAACAATTCCGAGATCTGATCCAGGAAAAAGGACTGGACAAACCAATCCGTGTAAAACTTGATCTGATCAAATCAGCAGGTTTCCATTCGAAGGATTTAAAAAAGGCAATTCAATATTTTGAAGAATTCCAAACCAAAGTGCCTGCCACGGCACCAGGCACGGACTATCTTAAATGCATTACTTCATTGGTATTTGTCTACTCTGCCATCGATAAAAATAAGGATGAGTTTTTGAATTTGGCGGAAGCTCTAGTCCCCCAGTCTCCTAAACCAATGGCTAACAACTTGGCCTCGTTTGTACTTCATCATTCCTGGTTTGGAGATAGTGAAAAGGCCGTTGCAATCTACAATAAGTCACTTGATCTATACATGAGACCCAAAGAAGAAACAACCAATGCTAAGGCTAGAGGTATGCTTGTACAATCTCTTATTATTGGTGCGTTACTAGGAGACCAGATCGGTCTAGCTCGTCTTATCAAGTTGAAAAGTGTTGAAAATAAGCTTTTGGAAGACGAGTACGATACCAGAATAAATCAAGTGCTGAAAAATTACGGAGATCTCAAAGAGCGGATTAAGTCCGATGACTCGGCAATAAGAGCCGAGCTGAAAAAAATTGTTCTCGGCGCGATCGAGGAGATGTCCCCGTAAAGTGGTCTTAATTAGCTTAAGTCACGTGAGTTTGAAGAAGCAAGGAAGGGGGAAAGATGGTGGAGGAAGGTTTTAAATTGGGGGGGGGGGGGATAAAGGGTTCACAATTTTTCAGTTGTCGAGTGCCATTCTTATTTCTCTTTGCTCATCAAATCTCCCTTTTTTTTGCATCACTATGGCTACTAACATCACTTGGCACGGTAACGTTACTCATGAAGAAAGAGTGCAAATCACGCAGAAAAAAGGTGCTACGATTTGGCTCACAGGATTGAGTGCCTCTGGAAAAAGTACTGTGGCCTGTGCTTTGGAAACTTATTTACTTAAACTGGGATTTCCTGCTTACAGGCTCGACGGAGATAATGTGAGATTTGGCTTGAACAAAGACTTGGGATTCTCTGAGAAGGACAGAAACGAGAACATTCGAAGAATCTCAGAGGTGGCCAAATTGTTTGCTGACGGTTGTATTATCGCTCTGACCTCGTTCATTTCTCCCTATAAGAAAGACCGTGATGCTGCAAGAAAGCTACATCAAGACGCCGAGCTTCCATTCGTCGAAGTGTTTGTGGATGTGCCGATTGAAGTGGCCGAGAAAAGAGATCCGAAAGGATTGTACAAAAAGGCACGTCAGGGTATAATCAAGAACTTTACGGGAATAGACGATCCTTATGAATCTCCCGAGCATCCTGAAATTCACTTGCATACAGACAAACAGTCTGTAGAGGAATGTGTTGAAACCATTCTTGATTACTTGAAGAATCGAAAGATCATTGGTTGAATACGGTGTCTAGATACAGTGTATAAATATGTAATAATGAGTCATTCGAGTCTTAGTTTTTCTTTCTTTCGTCTCTGCTTATCTCTTCCTTCTTCTCTATACCTAAAAATGGTGAAACAGGATACGTTTACGCTCGAACAGTTTGTCGACAAGTACGAAACTGTTGTGGACTATAACTTGGGAGAAACATGCTGCTATTCTATGTCTCTTGACGAGATCGAAGAGATCAGTGGTGAAAAGTTTGATTTCGGTAAATTGGCCGAGACCCGATTGTCCTATTCTTACATTAAGGGCTCTCCAGAATTGAGGAGACAGATCTCTGAGCTCTATCAAGGGGTGACTGATGATGATATTGTCATCACTAACGGTGGTATTGGGGGTAATTTCCTTACTTTCTACTCTTTAGTTGGTCCAGGAGATCATGTCGTAGTGATGAGTCCAATCTACCAGCAATTGTCTTCAATTCCAGCTATGTTTGGTGCCGATGTAGATATTCTTCGTTTGAATTTTGAGGACGGGTTTCAGCCTGACCTTTCCAAGTTGAGATCATTGGTTAAACCAAATACAAAAATGATTGTCTTGAATAATCCTAACAATCCAACCGGTTGTATTATGTCGAACAAGGTGCTCAAACAAATAGTGGATATTGCCAAAATCAACGATAGCTATGTTCTCTGTGACGAGGTGTACAGACCTCTTTTCCACTCCTTGAATGCGGACGAAACGGCCCCCAACTCTATCGTTGGGCTCTACGATAAAGGTATTTCTACGGGGTCGATGTCCAAGACTTTTTCTGCTGCAGGAACTCGATTGGGATGGATTGTTTCGAAGAATAAGGAGCTTATCGAAGCATGCTGGATAAGAAGAGACTACAATATGATCTCCGTTAGTATGGTTGACGATATGATCGCTCGATACGTGTTGCGCAATAAAGCTGCCGTGTTGAAGAGAAACTTCAAGCTTTGCCAGGACAATTTGGAGTTGATGGAACAAGCCGTGGCCAAATCCAACGGTAAAATCGAATTTGTTAGACCCAAGGCTGGAACTACTGCGTTTGTCAAAATTAATACTACCGATGGAACTTCTACTATGCAATTGGCTGTCGATTTAGCTACCTCCTACAGGACACTTGTCGTTCCCGGAGAAACCTTTAGCTATCCAGGGTTCCTTCGTATTGGTTTCGTCAATAGACCAGAAGATATCGTTCAGGGCATGAAAAACCTCAACAGTTATTTAAATAACCACTAAATCACTAAAAATATATGTGCTCTTTATACGACCTCTAGATATCGCGAGAACTCGTTTGTTCGTTTGTTCGTTTGTTCGTTACTCATCTAATTTGCTTGTACCTCTTCTTCAATGTTCCACACTCCTCCAACCAAACAAACATGGCCGGTGGAGACAGCAATTAATAATTCATACAACTCGGAAGGAACTGAGGTGGTGGTAGACAGCGCTAACAAAACTGAGTCTGAGCCGTCATCAATTACTGCTGCAAATACTCAGCCAACCAGCCCAAGCATTCTTGAAGATGCTTTTGAAATGCCAGAGGAGTCTTCTTTGCCTTTAGAGCTTCTGAAGGAATACGAGGCTTTCCTCAAATACCTCAAAGAACCACGATTTGCACGTCCGTTGGCTACTTGTGAGATCGCTGATCTTTTCCATAGATTCTATCGTAAGTTTAGCGCCAAAGCACACAGCTTTGTCTATGATTCCGGCGTCAAACAACCTGTGGAATTACCTGAATATGATACACCCCGAGATTACGCCTGCTATATATACAACGTTCTTGCCGAGAGAATGGTATGCGATAAGTTTTACAGCTCTATTATGTTTCCTAGTAAGGGAATCAGTATCGATGATTATGTGCGCAAATTAAATGATAGTTTGGCAGTGAAATTGGCCTGTCTACACTCTCTGAACATTAAATTCAGCCATCTAGATATCGATCTTCCCGAAGATGAAGAGAAGTTCTTTGTGGACGACATACATAAGATTATTCTTCCGATATTTGAACTCTTTAGTTCCGAAAGGTCCCCCACACTCAAAGCGAAATACCTCTATAAGATCCACATCACCATTTCGACGATAATTCAGCATATGGAGACCGGGAAAAACCCCAATTTCGCCATGAACACCGATATCTACCTACCAGTCTTGATATACACTATCATCCAACTTGAAGATCTTCGTACCCATTCCTTGGTATCCCAACTCAACTTCATGAAACAGTTCACCGACGAATACATTTATCAACTCGACGACGAGACTTACCGTGACGAAAGGGGTAAACTCTTGTATGTTCTGACGAATTTCGAGGCCTGCATCTCCTATTTAGCCAGCGTAACTCTAGACGATCTTCATATTGAACCACCAGGCGATGAAACAGACCAACAGGTATTGGATATTCTAACTAAACCTATGGTAATAGAAAACATCGAAGAAGAGACCAGGAAGTACAAACAAGCTCATTCTGTTCCGAGATCTCGTTCCAGCTCGTATTTCCCCTCCTCTTTTCAGCAATCAACTCCACTATCAGAATCGATCTACCATGCAGATCAAGGACTTAGAAATATCAGCAGATCCGTAGATGCTAGTCTCAAAAGTATCATGGGTAAAGTTCCCTGGATAGCGATTAATTCCAGTAGTCCTAAAGATGGTGACACCTTAGATAATGCACTTCGTCAACAGCTAGAAGAGAACTTGGCATTTCAGGAATCTCAAAAAACTCTAATAGAAGACCACCACATCAGTCCTATATCTTCATCATCAATCTCGACCGGCAGCAACAGTTTGAAACATCATTCCAACTTGTCCTTGAGTTCTATCGGAAGTAAAACGGGTATACCAGCCATTACTACTGCTCCATCCTTACCTCCAGAGAGATTACTGAGTAGACTCACCAATAGTGTTGGTAGTGCAGTGAAAAACTTCCTTCCTGCCAGTGCCAGTTCATCCAATATCTCATTAGGGGTACAATCCGAGTCTCAGCAACGGTCCAAGGTGCGTAGTCGTGCTGCTAGTCTTATGAGTGGCTCGTTTTTTAGTGGAAGTCCTCAACGAATCTCGAGATCAAGTTCTCTACAACAAATTGGGAATGAAGGAGACAAGCAAGGAGGAGGGATCTTTAATACACTAGAAAATGCACTAGAGACAGTGAAAAATAGGAGTCGAGGAAACTCTGTAGTGGAGCCTCCAAAGCAATTCAACAAGACCTTTGAACAGATGAGTATTGAAGAGTTAAAAGAGATGTTTGAAGGGTACCAGTCTTTGACCAACAAAACCATATAGCAGCTATAGCATTAATCTCACCGCACTGAAAATTAGATAGGCAAACATGACTGATAAAGCCGGAATTATATACACGTTAAAGATCTCCAATCTATTCCTCAACTTTAATTGGACTCTATATTCTCTACCGTCTGTATCAGGGAACTTTCCTGTTTCGTAGTAATGCTTCATCCATTGATCTTTCTTGTACCAAAGCTTGGCTAGCCAGTCGTTGAACTGCTCGATCTCATGTTCCTCCTGTTCTGTAGAAAGAGGTGAAGTAGCAGTCCCCGTAAAATCCACTCTGGGGATGTCATTCTGCAAATTATAGGCAGAAATATGAATGCTGACAGTCTGTGGCGCTTTTCCAAGCAAGTAGATATTCCTCAAAGAGTATATATCCTGAGCCATCTGTTCGCTGGTATGACCACTGTAACCTAAAGTAAGATCATACAGAGTAGAAGTGGTCTTAGCCAAACTTTTACACGACAAATAGAGGCCTCTAGCACGGGGCAGTAGCACATACTTTGTAGGTTTACTGCCAATCTTCTTGGCGAAGTTGTTGGATGTTACAATGGTGCCACTACTCATATTGGTCCCTTCAGGGAAGATCAACACCCAACATTTAGAACCCAAATGACAGATCTTGTTGAACTGAAGCCACATGTAGTCTCTATCTGCAGCCCAATTCCGGGTGAGGAAGATGAAGCTGAAATTGCGCATTCCGAACCCAATGGCAGGTATTCTCTGAAGGGACTTCTTCATTACGATGAAGATTTGATCTGCGCAGTTATTTAAATAGGCAAGATACCAAACAAACAACCAATCAGAATAGATCTGATGATTGGCTATGATGATGGCATGAGGATCTAAATGTAGCGAGTATTTCTTGGACACTTTATCCTTAAGAACAACATCCTTTAATAGAGAAGAGTCGCCATTAAAGGTGAATATGAGCTCAGTAGGAGAGACCTTATTAGTGATGTGGATGAGAAGAGTGACAAAATTCAGCTTAGTGAATTGCAGCATAGCCTCTTTTCGAGCTGGGTAATTGTAAAAGAGTGCAGATATGATCAATTGAGAGGCGATAATGGCCATGCAACCGGTGAAGAAGATAAAGAGAATATACGCCAAACGGATCATCTGGAAAAACGAGGCCCTTTTCCGGCCCCTTTTTGAAGCTGCTGAAGAAGTCATTGAGATGAGAGAGGCGTGGAGATATGGAGGAGAGTAGGCGAGGAAGAGAGAAGGAAATAGGACGCTTTAATAGACGAGATGCGATAAGACAATTCATCCGTACACCAAGAACGTAGGTGGAAGGGTTGGACAAATGTTGGACAATTGTTGGAGTACGATGTTGGACTACGGATCATTGAACAAACCGTCTAAAGTGATTTAATGGCGGTAGTAGGGAATATTATGAGGTGTCCTGTTTCGGTACCACTCTGGTACGAGTCCCAGACGCGCGAGACGCGGTCCAAGCCCAGACGAGCGAGACGCGATTTAAGCCCAGACGCGTCCAAGACATCCCAATGATCGCGCTTTAAAACTTATTAAAATAAAAACCAGTTCAGACCAAAGGAAGAACGTTGGAAGGACAGTCACCAACCATGTTTCCTGCAGGATCATACGAACAAATTATATAGGTACCCCAGTAATCATTACACTTCTTTTGGCCACATCCGAGCTTAGTAGAAGATTTCCAGATAACCTGAGTGAAGTGATCATAGACATTACACGAAGTGTAGTCAAAGTCATCACCTTCACTATACCAGGCATCAACCGAGCCTGTTGTAGAATAGCCCAAGGCTAGATTTTCACCATAAGAACCTCCGGAGTGAGTTAAGGTACCGGAACAATCATAATTATCGGCGTAATCTTGAGCATAGGAAGCTAAAGTATCATCCCACGTAAGATCCGAAACACCATGTAGGGCTCTTTTAGCATTATGTTCAGCCAATATTTCAGAAGCGAAGGAAGAATCTGATGACGAGGCTGATGAGGTTGCTGAAGAGGCGGCTGAAGTGGCAACCGAAGTAGCAGAATAAGCTGTAGTCTCGGCATTTCCAGAGGCAGTAGAGGCAGCAGGGGCTGCAACAGAGGCTGCAACAGAGGCAGCAGAGGCAGCAGAGGCAGCAGAGGTGGCAACAGAAGCAGCAGAACCTAAAACCTGTGTTTGACCAGGTTGAACAGTGACTGTAACAATATGAGTGACATAATCAGTGACATAAACAGGCGCAGCGATAGCCAGCTGAGTCAAAATACTTGAAAGAACGACTAAGGAGAATTTCATGGTTAGAAGAATAAAGGAGTGACTGAAACAAAGAAGAACTTGATTATTAAAGGGATAAGAAAAACACCCTTTCAACTGATATATCAGAAATCATTGTATATATATATACTACTACCTGATTCCCCCCCATAGAGAGCTGGTTCAAAGCAAAAGCCCGACGCGCTTCGGGAATTGTGAATTTTTCAAAAGTCCTCGATATGCAGATCTTAAAGGGGCATATTTCCTAATTGGGAATAATGGGGCTGGAAGCCAAAAAATCTTTTCAGCGTATTTTACTCCGTGGCTGTCTCACACCGGTATGATGGGGGTAGTTAATAAGGGTCTAGAAGCTCGGGGTGTTCAAGATCGACAGAGAATTTCTTTTAGGAAATTGGATTCCCTTGCCTTCTCATTACATTATTGTATTATTGATTTCAATTGGAGAATTTTAGGAAATTGGATTCCCAGGCCATCTCATTACATCATTGTATAACTGGTTTCATTGACCTCATTGATTTCATTGATCCACTGAGCCTATGATCTCATTCAATTTGTTGACTAGCCTCTTTTCCCAACCATGTCAAAAAACTTGTTCGGCCTGTAGAACGTTCCAATCACCGCTAAATCCAAAACCATAGTGTCCAACTCCACCAATGCGGCAGATAGAGGCTTTTCTTCATACCAGACCTCCACAAAAAATACGTACCTCCAGGCACTTATTCTAGAAGGTCGTGTGGAAATGGTTTGTAGATTCAAATTATGCTGCTTGAAAACCTGGAGAATGTTGCACAAGCTACCGAAATTATCATTGTCCTTAATAATAAATGTTAGTAGTGTCATCTTCTTCTCGGACAACTTTTTATCTGTACGAGGTGTAAAGTGGATCATTCCACCACTACCACGATTTCCTAAAACTAAAAACCGGGTGGTATTATCATGGACATCCTCAATATTAGTTCGCTGAATTGGCACTCCGTGTATCTCACTAGCTGTAGCTGATGCTATTGCCGCACTCTTCCCCTGCTGATCTCGACTTTTAATCATACTCAAGACGGAAACCGCTTTAGAAGTTGAAGAAACATCGATCTTCTCGATTTTATGATCACACTGTTCTTCTAGTTGCTCTAAAAACCGGTTACACTGCGACCAAACTTGAGGATGCGAGTATATTCTTTGCACGTGACCCAAATCACGACCAAACGAGATGAAATTATGATGGATTGACACAAACTGTTCTGCAATAACTTCAAAATCAGGTCCTTTAAACTGCTGCCAATCTCGATGCGAGTGTTGTACAAAGAAGTCTCGAAACAAATCATACGATAAAACAACTGGTCCGTTACTGGAATTCTCAAATGGTATCAGTGAGTAATCGCACTCATGTTTAGAAATCGCTTTGAAACAACTTGATATGCTGGGCTGAGGCATATATATTATTGAAATACTATCATCTTCCATACCATAAGGTTCGAATTGCTGTCTAGCGGCCTGGTGAGAATAGGTACCCGGAGGCCCTAAATATGCCACTCGAATATTCGTCATTGAAGAAATAGACGAAGAACAATAGGAGAAGTTTTTCAAGTTGGCTATTTAAGGTGGCTATTTAAGGTGCTATTCAAGGTGGTTATTTAAGGTGGTTATTTAAGGTGGCTATTTATGGTCGGGAGAGGGCTATCTAATTTAAATGCCAATGCAGGCTTCATATTTATTCAACCTTTATACAGTTCAATTCTCAATCATCTCCGCTAACTCAATAAACCTCTTCACATCAAACTCCCCAGAACCTCTATTAAACAGCTTTACCATATTCAATCTCTCTTTACTAATCTCACTCTCTTCTCCTAGCCCTCCATAAAATCTCTGTAAGTTCATTAATAATAACCTTGCATCCTGTAGACTCACTGCTGCATCTTTATCAACCTGTCCATTCATCAACACTAAGTGCTTAGAATCTTTCAATTCTGAATGAAATGCAACGGTAGTATGAGGTCTAGCATACTCATTATGTAACTTATACTCGGTCAATGATGTAATCATCACATGTGCAGTGTTAGGGCCCACAAACGACCACTGGACAAAGTGCATCTCTACTGGAACATGTGCTTCATCCTGTTCTCCTTTTTCAACCTGTGCATCATCTCTAGGCAGAGGAAGCACAAATCTAGGGTTTTTGCGTGCATGCTCGTACATCCTACCAAAACTATCTGCAGGAACGGCAGCACATAGTGATCTGTCCTTCATCTGAAACCTGGCTCTCCAAATTAGAGAGATCTGATTGGCCGGAAGCTTTTTCAGATTTTCCACTTTGACGAACGAATCTAATGTCTTGAAAGGCTTCGAGGAACTCTCTGGATTCATCGCTCCAAGATCCTGCTTGCTTCCTTTCTTACCTTCAATAGCAGCCTTTAACTTTTCTGCTCTTTCCAAATTTTCCAGTTCCCTCAACGGATCAACCTTACTAAACTGCTTCTTTTTATTTTCGATCTTGTCTCTCATCTTTTCTCTGAGTTGTTCGACATTTTTCAATCCTTCTTGCTTGGCTTTGGCTTCTAGCTTGACCTTATACTTAGCCAATATCTCATTTTGTTGATCCGCCTTGGATTGTATAAACCTGTTATTTACAGGAAATGCATATCTTCGGCTGAAGAATGGTTTGATTAGTTGTAGAGTTGATCTATAGTTATATCTCATGCTGATTTAGGAAGAAGTATGTGAACAAGAGAAGCTGAGAATAGGAAGAAAACTGAGCAAATACATCTGTGCACCAGACGATGGTTCGAAGCAAACAACGGGTTCTTGAGGCAATCGGTGACGGACTGACGAGCGTCGTCAGACAGATGAGGGTCATCAGTCAGATGAGCGTCGTCAGACAGATGAGCGCCGTCAGTCAGATGAGCGTTGTCAGACAGACGAGCGTCGTCAGACAGATAAGCCGGTCATAGCGTTAGGAGTTCTTCCGCGCGTGCCCCCTTTGGGAAAAACATAAACACATCAAATATGCAAGTAATTTACACTAAAGTTCTCGAGGATCCTGCATCATATCAAACAGACTCTCTGGTCACCTTGTAATCATCAAGATTTGCAATGCTTTCCCAACTCGAGGAAACTCATGTGGCCTATACCAATGCCACACCTACCGATATTCCAAACCAGACGAGAGACAATCCCTTTATTCAACAGAGTAAGTATCGTCAGGGAACACTCTACTTGATCACCCTTCCGACCATAGCGGTAATATTTATCATTTTCTTGCTATGTACGGCTTATATGAAGTATCGCGCCAAACATCAAGCCAGACAGGCTCCTCCCTTTGAGGATATGTGTGAAGCCAAGTCTGAGACAAGCGGCATTTTTGATTTGGAGCAGGCCACTAGAGCCACTACTTTGGTGTCGAAAGGAACCTTTGAGACGGTGGAAAAGATTGGACTTGCACGGAGTTCGATGGAGATTGATGGATTACAAGGAGAAGGAAGTGATGGTACCAAGGGAAGTGGAACCGGCTCAACAACATTCTATTCTCTCGAGGAACCGAACCATGCTGCAACGCAGTCTACGGTTTCGATCCCAAACAACAAAAAGCATTTCCATAAGAAAACGCTGAGCAGTGTTATCTTGGATGAATTCATCTCTACCGGGGAACTCCCGGCAGAAGACCCTAACGATACATCAATTCAGTACGACCCGGATGATACAGATATAAATATTACCAACCATTCAATGTTTGAACAGAACTGTGACACCTCATACAATGCTGATCTTATAAGAAACCATAAGCCGTCAAGTCCGGTGAGGAAGTCCAGAACTAGACTGTATCGTTCTGCCAATAATAGCGTTGTCTTTGGCAGTCCAGGCAGACTATATACGCAGGAGAGTCCAACCAGAAGTTCCGGACGCTACAGACAATAAAGAAGTAAACTTGAACAAGTATCAACGAAATAAAATAAAA
This sequence comes from Brettanomyces nanus, assembly GCF_011074865.1. Classification (NCBI taxonomy): domain Eukaryota; kingdom Fungi; phylum Ascomycota; class Pichiomycetes; order Pichiales; family Pichiaceae; genus Brettanomyces; species Brettanomyces nanus. Next base: position 757,120 of record NC_052376.1, on the reverse strand, counting down.
CAGTTAAAAAAAAGAGGTTGGTTCCTCACAGTATAATACAATCGTGAGAAGAGGACTCCTCTTGAGCAGCATTCTTTGGCTTTGAAGCAATGGCTATTCTAGCAGCTTCCGTAAACACCTCATTGACTCCACGCTTCTTCATGGCCGAACACTCTAAGTAACGAACAGCGCCAATTTGTTTGGCCACGGCCAAACCTTGCTCATACGTCACTAACTTCTTCAACTGACCATCACTATTATACGCGCTGGTTCCAAACTGTTGTACTTGTGAATTCGCGCTCTCTTCCTCTTCTGATTGCCTGAGATCTGCTTTTAATGCCACAAGAACCATCTTCACCCCTTCACAGTGCTCCAACACTTCTCCAACCCATTTATTCTTAACGTTCTCTAGTGAATCTCGCGTATCCACCGAGAAACAGAGAATCACACAATCTGTATCATTGTAGGAAAGTGACCTTAACTTATCAAACTCCTCTTGTCCTGCAGTATCCCATAGAGAAAGTTGAACTTGTTGACCGTCGATGAAAATATCGTGGATGTAGTTTTCAAACACCGTTGGTTCGTACACGTGAGGGAAGTAGCCTCTAGTAAAGACGTTCAATAACGAGGTTTTACCGCACGCACCATCTCCAAGTATAACGATCTTACGCTGAACCGATTTCGGAGGACCTCCGCATAAAACCATTCTGACACAACAAGAAGAGAAGACTTGATTGGTGAGCTGACTTCTGCGCTCTTTAAAACATTCTTATAATCGCGATCGACGGAAATGATCACGTGAACAATAACAGCGTGCTGAGCACACGTGAAAAACATCACGTGCAGCATTTTGCTCTTTCATCGACCTCTTTTCGAAGTGAAAAATTATCACTCTTAATCGATGAGTTACTCTTATCTACATACAAATAGATGTATACGTAGCTGAGATCTGAATCATGACCTTGGAAAACAATCCTCTGTTTCAGGCACTAAATGGTAAGCGGGGAAAAAAGGATGATAAGAATCCACTAGAGTTAGCTCTGAGGGTTAAGAGAGTGAGTAAGGCTAGTAAGACCAATAATATTGGTAGAGTGAGTAAGGCTAATAAGACCAACAAGATTGGTAGAGTTAGTAAGGTTAAGGTTAGCAAGGTTGCTAAGAAGGTTAATCCCCTTGCATTGGCCTTGGGAATAGAGACTTCAAAGGGTAGGAATAAGTTGCCACAAGAGGCAGAAAAGGACGTGAAACGGATAATTGGAAAAACCCGAAATGGACTCGTCCATCAAAAACAACAAAAGAAGCCAGTCAACTTCATAGGAGCTTCTCAAACAAGCTTTCTTCGATTGCGCAATCTATCACCAGGTGTTACGGAATCAGATATAGTGGAGATCATGTCAAAGTATGGAACAGTACTTAAGGTGATGACTGTGGAGGGATTTACTAGGGAGTTTGGTAAGTCCGTTACGGCTGAACTGTTTTTTATGTCCGAAGATAGCATGTATAGTGCTCAAAAGGCTTTAGATGGGAGAATGGCGGACAGTCACCGGTTGAGAGTGGAGATTTCTCATACTCCAATTGTTGTGATTGATCCCGAGATCTGGAAGAAGGTGGTCAAGGAGATCAAGTTGATAAGAGAAGAGAGAGAGACACTAATAAATGTAATATAATTAATGCGCATAAATTCGTCTGGGTCTGAAAAATTAAAATTAAAGTCTCAATGACAGGAGTCTCTCTCTCCTTGTTCATGGTCACTTCTTCTTCATCGATATGCTTCCAAATACAATCAGCATTGGCCATTTGGGGCCACGAGTGTTTACAAGGCCCCTTTCATTGCTCGGCAAGCTTCAGCCGGCTCCAAATTCTCAGGTCAATGATAAAAGAGTGGGTAGAGGAGCAGGATCGGGTTATGGTAAAACATCCGGTCGTGGTCAAAAGGGTCAGAAGGCTAGAGGAAGTATTCCCAACTGGTTTGAAGGTGGACAGACGCCTATATATAAAATTTATCCAAAGAGAGGGTTTTACAGACATCAGAAACTCGACTTAAATGAGATTTCTTTGGCTAGAATTCAGAGCTTTTATGATAGTGGTCGACTTTTATTGGACCAAGGTGAAATACTTAATATGAAGAAGATGAAGGATTGTGGACTTATTACGGGAACTATGAAAGATGGTGTGACTATTATTGGCACTGGTTCTCAGAATTATCACTTAGACATTCAGATGGAAGCCACAAAGGCATCGAAGTCTGCCATCAAGATCATTGAATCTCAAGGTGGGAAATTCCAGTCTAAATTCTATTCTAGATATTTAGGATTCCGGGCGCATCATTCGCCGCAATGGTTTATCAGAAATAGAGGCTATCTTCCATTACAGGCGAAACCTATTGCCAGAAGAGACATCAAGTTTTACTCTGATGCTGATAGAAACGGATATCTTGTCGACTCTGACTATGTCAAGCAGATTCATTTCGGTAAAGCCAAGCAGACCAAACATGATACTGTCGCGACGAAGTCTAATTTAGATAAGGAGTTGGAAGAGTTGAGCCATTCGGAGTCCAAGAATTGCGGCAGACCAGGCTTCTCGGCCAATAGAATCATCAGCTTTAAAGACTTGGCCTTGTAAATATATAGTCTGCTACTCATCCTGTTAATAAATTAAGTTTTCTTATTGTATACTACCAACCTCTAGCGTGATAGTTAAGATTATCGTCATCCCATTCATTCTTCATCTTGTTGTTGTTGTTATCATGGTTACCATCCGTGTGTTCCAGCACACTAGTAACCAATTGGTCATTCACAAATCCATCTTCATTGAAAAGGAGCGGAGAGCCAACTCTATTCTGTCTATTTCGTTCTCTGACATGGAACAGCTTAAGCTTGTTACCCATGATACCGTCAGCTATGATATTAGACTCATTTTCTGCATTGCAGTCATCGTCGTTGTCTTCACCTTTATTTCTCTCATCCTTCTCGTCGCTATTACTAGTCTTTTTATCCACTGGAGCATTCTCTCTACCATCTAGATCTGAGTCATAAACGGTTTCGTTGCCGTTATTTACTCTCTTCAGCCTCGTTAACAGACGGCCTTCCTCCTTAGAAGTCTTACTAAACAACAACTTGTTCTCGTTGTTGATAGAATCCATCAACCGTAACGGTAACTCTTTGGAAAGCATCTCAATACGAGTGGATTTCGGTGACATACGTGATGCAGAAGAACTACTACACTTTCCAAGCATTGGTCGTTCGCTATGAGGCGAGGCTTGACGTGGCTGACGACGTTGAGAGGGCAGTGATTGATCATTCAAACTGTGCTTTTCACTTGGCACTCGAAGATGTGTTCTCAAGACACTACCCGGTATATCTATCGAGGACGTATTAGTTCTGACACTAGACGAGTATTCAGAGTCTTCGTTTCCATCAAAAGAGTACTCTCGATCGTGCAGTAGACGTTGTCGCTCTTGTCGATGCCTTATCCAGTTGGGCTCTCCATACTTTGCCCGTGCCTGTTGGCGCAAACTCATCGTAGGTAAAAACATATGAGTAGCTAGCGCCGTAGGAAGCAACGTTGTTGCGGTTGGAGGAGCGTTGGACTGGTGGAAACGGTCATAGTGGCCAGAATCAAGGTTCAAATCTGCTGCCGAGTTCGGTGCCACATGTGAAGACACATCGCCGTGTGCAGGAACATGAGGACGTCTGTTGTTGAAGAAGAATGCTGCCAAGGAAACTGCTGATTTGGTGTGAGCAGCTGGAGTCACTGGGGACACAGAAGAAATTGGAGCTACAGGTGCCACTGGTGCAACCGAGGCAACTGAAGTCACCGTGGCCACTGGGGCCACTGGGACCACCGATGAACTCGAAGCATGGCGCCTGAGGAGATCACGGGGGTTATTTGGAGGAGAAAACTTCGATACGATGGTAGTCACAGTAATCTTAGATGCTGTGGCTCTCTTGGGCACGTTTGACAGGTCAGATGAATTCACATGGCGAACAGTAGGATGATTCGAGTCTGGAGAACCGTTTGAGTAGAGGAGTTTAGGACTTGAGAGGTGTTGCGGCTGTTGTTGTTCTCGCGGCTGCTGCTGCCGCTGCTGCTGTATTTGACGCTGTTGACGTTGATTAATCGGTGTGCTCAAAGCAGGGGCATTTGCACGCTTACCATTTAAAAAAAGACCACTAAGAAGCGATTTCCTCAAACCGTTCTGAGGTGAAGACAACGACTCTGTGGATGGAGTGGAGTCCAAGTGTGATGGTCCAACCTCCTTTTTCTGGAACAGAAGGGAGCCATCATGATGACGACTTCGGCCATCTGTGATACCTTCTTCATCATTGTCGACATCGAAGTCAGAATCATCTGACATTGACGACCAATCAGAGCCATCAGACGAGTCATCAGATGGTGAAAACATAATCTTTTCAGCCTGTGGCCGTTTTGCAGTAGCAAAGAGAGAAATCTGTGACTGCTGGGTATCAGATTTCGGCGAATGTGGATTACCTCCGTTATATTTGAGCTGTTGCTGATATAAATGGCGCATTTGAAGGTCGTCCGAGGGACCCTGTTTAGGTTTCAGTGTATGATTAGCTACAAGAGGTTCTTCTGGAGGATGGACTCGAGAAAATAAAGAGGTCCTTTGAGAAGGATGAACCAAATCAGACGGTCGGTCAGTCATCTCTTGGATCCTTTGCTGGCCATTCATCTTGATCTTCTGATTGACTAATTGAGAAGGTTCAACAGAACAAGCATCCGGAGACGGAGAATCCTTGATATAGAAAATGCCATTCTTGGTGGGTTGTCTCTGATTTCTACGCCTCTCCATTCTCTGAAGATTTCTTTGCGTAAGTGGTTGACCATTCCCCGTGGAGTCACTCGTGGAGATATTTAGTAGCGTCGAGAACTCGTTATAGTTGAAGCTCTGGTCCAACAAGAGACTCCGGTTAACGACACGCCAACTGATATTCTCCAAACGCCTGCCGTTTCTAATAAACTCAGCAGAGTTTGCAAGCGTAGTCCACAAGGTCAGCACGTTATCCAAGTCGATAACAGGTGTCTTGTCAAGGTTATTAGTGGTGTTAGTGTTCTGCTGGTGCTGAAGCATGGCTATGGTGGAATGAGATAGTTCTAGAAAAGGCGGCGCCCTTTTTCGTTCGTCCAGGTAAGTCATCAGTAGGAACAGTTGTCAGGTAGTAGGAACATATAAGTAGTTAGGTGTTTTAGATAAAGGTCATTCATTGAAGAGAGAAATAGTTAGGCGAGGGTAGCAGGGTAAGGAGAGCCCGGTGGGAGAGCCCGGTGGGAAAACCCGATGGTGACCCCGTAACCGTCCCCGTAACCTTACAGCATGACCTGCCTTTCTTTTTACTATGGATCGATTATTATTACATATACCTGAGCACCAGCCGTGTCACTGAATGGATATACTATGTAAGTTGATTTAGAATAGAGAGAAGATCTCCTCCTAAAGGTTGTTCACTTGGGGTTTCTTGGAATTTCACTTTCTTGGTGATTCTAGGGTCCACTGGGTCCACTGGGTCCACTGAGACCACCGGGTTTTCTGAGACCACCGGGTTTTCTGAGTCCACCAAGTCCACCGAGTCCACCGGGTCCCCTGAATCCACCGGGTCCCCGTCCTCACCTCTATACCCCGGCATATCCTCATCCTCATACATCGGAGAAACCTCCTCTTTATCTCCTCCCTCAACCAATTTCTCCATCTCAACCTTCTGCTTACTCACGTCCTCCCTCATTTCCCTCAATTTATCCAATTTTCCCTTATCCAATTCAACCCAGTCACCCTGAACATTGATAAGCCTATGAAATTCCTCAATTATCTCCTGTCTCAACTTCTCTGATTCTTCAATTGTCCCTAGAAGACTCTTAATCATCCTATTCAGCCCATTAAGCCTTTCTATAAGCTTTCCTGGCTCGGGTAGATTCTCGAAATTCTTAACTAACTCATTGTAGATTGTGTTAACCTTGGTAAACTCATTCAAATTCTTTTCATTGAACTCTTCAAGACTCGTATACTTCTTCACAAGGGCGGAAATTTCCTCCGGAACTGTAGTTGAAGAAGAAGTTCCGGCCCCAACTATCTCATCCAACCTTCGGTCCTTCTCAACCTTCTCATTAGCATTAATTAATCTATTATCATCACTCAGAACCTTCATCATTCTCTCTATGAATCTCCTATCAAACACAGATCGTTCCTCCCACACTTTAAGAACTCTCATATACCTTTTCAGCAAGTTGGCCTCATTAACTTCGTCTCCTTTGGCCTCTTGTTTGATACAACTCCTCATAATCTTCATCGATTTCGGTAGTACTTTGACAAATTCTTCTAGAAAACCACGGAATTTGTGCTCATTCTTCTTACTGAATTGAACAAGATCATTGCAGAGATAAAAGCACACCAAGCTACGTTCTGGCTTAGTCTTGGATAGCTCCTCCAGGTTCTTTAGCCAGAGGGCGACTATTTCTCGATGATGCCTGTAATGGAAGAGACACCACTGCGAGGTGGATTGGATCGACTGTTGAGTCTGGTCCAAATTACTGAGCTTTTCGGACGCTTTTTCAACGGAAAACGACATGGTGGATGAAGATACAGTGGTATGAGTGGGACGAGAAGAGAGGACGTCATATATGTGTGGCGTATGAACATCTTTATTGAAATTAAACGTGGCGCAGTTGGGTTGAATTCGCGACAAGATGAGTTTGTTCACTATGTACGTTCCTTTCCTTGTACCATCTACTTCTCTCTTTTCAGCAATGGCAGACAAATTCCCTGAAATTAATGATGTTTCAGTCGATGGGGACGAACAGATGTCAGGCGGCGATTTTTTAAGTAGAGAGAAGGAAGTTCTAGGAGATGAATTTGCGACAGCAGAGGATGTGACAGCACAGGATGCTAGTGCCACGGCAGATAAGGACGATGAGTTTGAAGAATTCAAGACGCAGTATCCTGAACTTGGTGCAGGAGCAAATGGATCAGATAATGAAGAAGACTTCAAAGATTCCAAAGATTCCAATGGCTCCAATGGCTCCAATGGCTACTTGAATGTTACAACAAGAATGGCTAAATTGAACATGGAGTCTAGTGAAGCTGTCAAACAATGGAAACAACAAAGAGAAGAATCAATTTCAAAGACAGACTCGATTAATGAGAAGAAAGTTGATGAAATCAAGAAGGAAGCACAGAAAGCCACAGATGAATTCTACGAGAATTACAGTAACAAGAAGGAAGAATTGATTGAGAGTACCAAGAAAGAAGAAGAGGAGTTCTTGAAGAAGAGAGATTCGTTCCTTGAAAATGGAACCGTTTGGGAAAGAGTTGTTGAAGTTCTTAAACTTAGTAAGAACTCGAATTCTATTGATGAAGCTCATAATAGAGACAAAAGTAGATTCAAGGAGCTTTTGATGATGTTGAAGGATAAGGAGGATTCACCAGGAGCATAAGTATTATAAGATAGCAATTAGTGAGGCCATGTAGAGCTAATGTAAATCAACGATAATCCACCGGGCTCATCCGTCGTACCGAGATCTACCGGGCTCACCCCTACCGGGATTTTCCCCACCCGCTCACCGGGCTTTTCCCCCCTCACCACCTCGCCTCACCACTCTTCCGGGGCTCGCGTCATCCCAATCCGTGTCACTTGAACTAAAACTTTTATCCTCATCATCTGTGGCTTTAACTCTTCTTCTTCTTCACTTGCAATGAACGGCAATAATTTTATCCCCGGTAGCATGGATCAAACTCCACTACTTTTCAACCAAAACATACAGTTGGACCAGCCTGTTGGTCAGGTTAGCGGAACGACCGGGCCCAATGGAGCCAATGGAGGCAGTGGAGGCAGTGGAGGCAGTGGTAATGGAGTCAACGGAACCAATGGTGGCAGTGGTAATGGTGCCAATGGGGCCAATGGAGCCAATGGAGCTAATGGAACTAATGGAGCTAATGGAGCCAACGATGAAGTCAACGGCAACGGTATCGCAGTCCAAGATCGCCATCAGTTCATCAACATCATAGTTGCCTCGATAGCCAAAATCCAGGGCACCAACTTTAGCGAACAAAAGACCAGACCGGTGGCACAGGAATACGAGAAATTTGCGTACACGCATTCTGCCAATAAGGCACAGTATGTGAATTTTGTGAAGACCAAGATTGCCAGCATCACTCAGGCTCGCAAGAATGCACTTCAGAGGCAGCAGTATGGCATGGTTCAGGGTCAGGGTCAGGGACAGGTGCCGGGCCGGGGCTCGGGCCAGGCGACAGGCCAGGTGACAGGCCAAGTGACAGGCCAAGTGACAGAGCAGGGTCAGGGTCAGGGTCAGATACCAGGTCAGATACCAGGTCAGATACCGGATCAGATACCAGGTCAGGGTCAAGCATTCAGACAGACGGCCCAGAGACTGAAAATCGAGATGCAAAACATGCCAATTCCAGCTCCTTTGGTTCAGCGTCTTCCACAGGTTTTCCCCAAGAATATCAGCACATGGGGCCAAATCATGCCTTATTTCCGTCACAGGAATCTTACCACGAAGGACTTGTCCACTATCAAAGAAGTCTATGCTTTGCATTTACAGCTGATTAAGTCTAAGCAAAGACAGGTGCTGCAAACACAAGATCAACAGGGCCCTCAGGTACCAGGCCAGCAAAACCATCAAAGTCAGCAGGTGCAACAGAGTCAGCAAAGCCAGCAGATGCAGCAAATGCAGCAGCCACAGCAACCACAGCCACCTCAAGCACAACAGACAAATCCTCCTAGTCCCCAACATATTTTGATGATGATGCAACAGCAACAACAACAACCCGTCCAGATGGCTCCACAGGGACAGCCTAATACACAACATGCCGGAATGCGGCCTCAAATCACAAATCAGCAGCTTCAGGCCTACAAGCAACAAGCCTTTCAGGTGATAAAGAACCTTCAAGCTGCAGGCAAGTTACCATCTAATTTGTCTCGTGAGCAAGAGTCTTTATACGCTAGAAAGTACTTGTTTCACGTTCTAAGTGCTAAACAGCGTGCTCAGAATGCACATGCACAGGCACCTATGGCACAGAATCAATCAGGTCCTCAGGGTCCTCAGGTTCCTCAGGCTTCCCAGGTTCCCCAGGTGTTGCAAGGTTCTCCACAAGCACAACAGGGTGTTCCAGGGGTTCCAGGTGTCCCGGGTGTTCCGGGTGCCCAGGATCAACCAGGAGCTTCACAACGTTTGGCTCAATTCCGTCAACAGCAACAGCAACGAAAGCGTCGCCAGCAGCAGCAGGATGCATTACAGCAGCAGCAGCAACAGCAACAGCAGCAACAGCAACAGCAACAGCAACAGCAACAGCAACAGCAACAGCAACAGCAACAGCAACAGCAACAGCAACAGCAACAGCAACAACAACAACAACAGCAACAACAACAACATCTGCAACAATTACAACAGCCACCACAGCCACCCCAACAACTGCAACAGCCTGCGCAACCTCCCCAGCCACAACAACTTCCTACTAATCAGAATCAGCGTTTTGCCCAAAACCGCATACCCTATGGACAAGCTACAGTTGGCCAACCCGTTCAGGCAAAAAATATCCTTACTCCACGGCTTTTCAACGGAGTTCATGCCACGGAGGAAGACTGGAGACATCTTAAAGCTATATATCAAGAGACGATAGCTGCTCCAATCAACTTAAAGGATGTCACAGGATCTTTGGTAGATTCTGAGAAGCAGCAGATCATTCGGTTAATGCGACAACTTCAGCAACTTATGGTGATCACGGAAACGGTGATTATTCCTAACTTCTACATGCTGACAAAGAGCTATGATGGTACGAAGAAGCTCATTTATTCGGAATTGATGATCAAACAAGTCCTGGAGAAATTAAAGACTTCCGGCAGATTCTATGCGAACTTGGACTTGCTTACAAAGATCCAAAACCAGATTACACGGTTTTTGAGCTATGTGAAGGAGCAGAATTCGAAAATACTTAAGATGCAGCAGCAGCAGCAAACACTACAACCACAACAACAACCACAGCAACAACCACAGCAACAGCAACAGCAACAGCAACAGAAACAACAAGCTCCACAAGTACTATCACAACGGCAGCCTGTTCAGCCGGGCCATATACCTCAGCAACAACCAGGTCACCCAGTGGTACAACAGGCAGCTCTTCCTATGGCGTCTCGAATGGGAAATCGGGGGCTTCAGCAGCCTCAAAGATTACCTATCCAAGCGCAAGGGCAAGGACAAGCGCGGGCACAAGCCCAGATGAGCGTTCAGAGACCTTTGGGAGAAGCTCAAGCTGGTTTCCAGAGGATGAACCCAGCTGCAGTTTCACAGCAGTTCCAAAAGCTTGCAGAGCAAAGACAGCAACCACAGCAGAGGATGGTACAGAGTATAGTTCCACCCTCAACAGGCACTCTACCAGGAACTATACAACCTCAGTTTTCCATTAACGGTGGCTCTTCACCATTAAATGTTCCAACACCTCCTGTGATGACTCCCTCGCTGGGTATTTCCATGACCACGCCTGTTACACCTGCTACCACGACGCCAAGACGAGGAGGACGCCGTAAGCAGTCACGTTCCAATCCCAGGGGTCGTGGAATGGTTTCTCCAGGCCAGTCTGTGGCACCTCTGAAGACACCCACTGCTTCCAATATGTCTCCAATACTCTCTTCCGAAGCTCAGGCTCTTTTGAAGGAAAATTCTGAGCATATAGCTACGGAAACTGCTTCTATTGCTCGTGCTGACAAGTCGAGGATGGCCAGAAGAAAGCTCGCCGTGGCAGATCCTGCCAAATACTTTCTTGCTACGCTTGCAGATACCCTCAACCTATTCGAGGAGGAACAGAAAGTCATTCAGAGCGTCAGAGGAGTGTCATCTACAACCAATGAAAAGGCAACCACTACCCGTGCCAGCAATACCATGAATGGTGGTAATCCCACTGGTAAGGTTCTTACTCCCTCGGCGGTCCTTGCCACACCTCTTCCATTCAACGTCAAAACACCAATATCCAACAAAATGTACGTTACAGAAACCAGTAATGGTACGCCGACGAATGACAAGAATAGTAGATGGACTGGTAAAGTGAGGTCGACATGCATTGCAGAGTCTTTTGATGGATTAATCCCTTCAATTCCACGTGAAACTTATAGAAAGAGGTTAGCAGGAGCTGAGTTGGCAAATCTAATCTACCCTACACCACCAGACGATGCTCCCAATAAGAGGAGAAAGGCCACAAAAACCGACAAGACAGAACCGATGACTACTACGGCATCCATATCTGACTCTCTAGATCAATTTTGGGACTTTGATCAGGTATAATTTCTTTAATTTACTAGTATAATGAAAGTAGCAATGACTCCATTGGCTTGGCTCCATTGGCTCCAGTGGCTCGGCTCCAGTGGCTCGGCTCCACTGCCTCAACTCCACCGCCTCAACTCCACGGCCTCTCAAACCGCGCGTACTAATCGGGAAATAATTAGTGAAAGGGTTGATCAAATTGCTGATCTATTCGTTTGCCCTTATCTTTTTCTTCCTTATTATTGAGTAGTTTATAGACCTCTTTTATTGAAATGACGCAGGCACTTGCTGATCTGTCTACTGGAATGATATCCGACTCTGATTCTGATTCTGATATAGTATTAGGAGGAGGAGGAGGAGGAGGGTTCATTAAGGATGATCCAGATCTCAAGAGGAGAAAAAGACGCAAGAAGTCCAAAGGATCTTTTCGTCGTAGAACAAGAGCATCTACGGGGAATTTGAAGAAGGTGAGTTATAAGGAGGATGAGAATGAAGTTGAAGTTGAAGTTGATGGTGAAGATAGTGATTATACAGAGGATAATGAAGTTATCAAAGAAGACTCTGAGATCGAATATGATGATGATGTGGTGACTGAAGGTCAAAGTGAGTCGGAGCCAATTATATTGGGCGATGATATTCCTTTAACTAGATCTAAACGGGCCAAAAAGACCGAAGGAGGCAAACCCCAGAAAGCCAAAGGAGCCAAACAGCCCCAGAAAGCCAAACGGAAACCTAGAAAGGCCAAAAAGAAGGCAGAACCCAAGAAAAAGGTGACTTTCTTTGAGAGAAGGACCAATAGGTTCTATGAATCACATCCGGAGCTGAAGGATGTATTCCAAGTCCTTGAAGATACCCCTCCTAGACGTCCAGAACGTGCAGTACAAAGCAGTGGACTCACAATTACTATGCTTCCATTCCAGCTCGAAGGTCTTCATTGGATGATCGCTCAAGAAGAATCAACCAAGTATCATGGTGGAATATTGGCTGACGAAATGGGTATGGGTAAAACTATAGAGATGATATCACTTATGATGCATGATAGGACTAAAACGCCTAACTTGGTGGTGGCACCAACAGTGGCTTTGCTACAATGGAAATCAGAGATTGAAAATCATGCTGGAGGTGCACTAAAGGTTTATCTTTTCCATGGTGCTAATAGAGCCAAGACGTTGAAAGAATTAGAAGGATATGATGTTATTATGACGTCGTATGCTGTGGTAGAGAGTTCCTATCGTAAAGAGCGATACGGCTTCAATAGACATGGACGTAAAGTTCGTGAAAAAAGTCTGCTTCATCAGAAGAAATTCTATAGAGTGGTTCTAGACGAGGCCCATAACATCAAAGATCGAAGTAGTTCCACTGCACATGCTGCCGATTGTCTTCGGTGTGTTAAAAGGTGGTGTCTCACGGGAACACCACTTCAGAATAGGATTGGTGAGCTTTATTCCTTGATTAGATTCTTGGACTTGGAGCCTTTCTGCTACTATTTCTGCACGAAATGCCCCTGTGCTTCGAAAGAATGGACCTTCCCCGATTATAGAGCATGCGCTGTGTGCGGCCACTCTCCTATGAGTCATATGAACTTCTTCAATCATTTTATGTTGAAGAACATCCAAAAGTATGGCCTCGAATTTGAAGGCAAGCAGGCATTTCACCGGTTACAATTATTACTTAGACAGATTATGCTTCGTCGTACCAAAGTGGAAAGAGCTGAAGATTTGGGATTACCTCCGAAGATCGTGGAAATCCGACGTGATTTCTTCAATCCAGAGGAAAAGGACTTGTATCAGTCTCTTTACTCCAATTCCAAACGGCAATTTGATGACTATGTAGCAGAAGGTGTTGTTTTAAACAACTATGCCAACATTTTCACTCTTATTACTCGTATGAGACAGCTTGCAGACCATCCAGATTTGGTTCTTAAGCGGATGAAGCCTGGAAAACTGGATTCCAGCGTATCTGAGGAGCTAATTGCCGGCGTAGTCGTTTGCCAACTATGTGACGATGAAGCAGAAGAACCTATAGAATCCAAGTGTCATCATAAATTCTGTCGGATATGCATTTCCGAGTATGTGGACAGTTTCGAAGGAGATCAGAGCCAACTTAAATGTCCCGTTTGCCATATACCGTTAAGTATTGATTTGGAGCAACCAGCCATTGAAATGGAACCAGCTTCAACTCGGAAGAAAAGCTCGATTGTTAATAGAATCAACATGTTGGGACAATGGAAGTCGTCTACGAAGATAGAGGCGTTAATGGAGGAACTATACAAGTCGAGATCTGATAGAGAGACGACAAAATCGATTGTTTTCTCACAGTTTACATCTATGCTAGATTTAGTAGAGTGGAGATTGAAAAGAGCTGGATTTCAGACTGTCAAGTTGCAAGGTTCTATGACACCGATACAAAGACAGGAGTCTATTAAGTATTTCCTAGAGAACCCATCGGTAGAGGTGTTCTTGGTTTCATTAAAAGCAGGGGGTGTGGCATTAAACTTGGTGGAGGCTAACCAGGTGTTTATAATGGATAGTTGGTGGAATCCTGCTGTAGATACTGGACAGGCAGCCGATAGAATCCATCGTATTGGACAATTCAGGCCGATTCGAATTGTTAAGTTGGTCATCGAAGACAGTATTGAGTCTAGAATTATCGAGTTACAGGAAAAGAAAGCTAATATGGTAAAGGCTACATTGGATAAGGACCAGGCTGCTGCTAGCAGGTTAACACCTGCAGATATGCAGTTTTTATTTAATAACTAAGTATGGTTTGAAGTCTGAAAATTTTTCATTATCGTCTCTTTGAGTCATGAGAGATCTCTCTTCATGGATTCGCGAGTTTAGTATATAAGGAGAATAATTTGCGAGGGGAATTAATAGCTGTATAGGCAGGCTTTCTTGGTTCATCAGTTGTCAGCTTTTTGAAGAATGACTTTCCCTATTTTACCGTATTTTTCTGTGGACACAGCGGTGTGCCAGAAGATTTCGCTTGTGGGCCAGGTGTTGATTCCCTTCACTCCAGGAACCACCAAGTCTGAAGATATTACTCGGTACTCTACCACTGCTTATTATGACGTTAACTTGGATTATACTGCAGAGATTATCGACGATAAAACTATTGACCAGCTTCTTGAGTTGTTCAATAAGGGAGTTGTCAAGGTTTTTGCTCCTGCAGACGTTGCTTCTCAGATCCAGTCCAAAATCCCCAACGCTCGGTTAGTCTACAAGGTAAAATCTGTATCCGAGGCCGTTTCTTTGACCAACGATTGTGCTAACGCTGTTGCCATAACTTCACCTCCAGCTACTCCGGAAGCGTTGAGGCCACTTTCAGGAAAACAGGTGTTTGTCTATTTCCTCAAGAGCACTTTACCAGAGGCTGTTGTTCCTGCATGGATTAAGTCCGGTGCTACGATCATTGTCAATTCTTCTTCTGTTACAATCAATTATAGTGCACCTGCTACTGGGAAAACTCCTCTTATCGATTATGTTATTCCAGCATTGTCTACCGATCGTGTTGACGGCTTGTACACCACAGTAGTCACCAACACTTCTGATCAAGTGTTGGGATTAGTGTATTCATCTAAGAAGTCCATTGCCGAGGCTTTGAGGACTAAAGCTGGTGTGTATCAGTCTAGAAAACGAGGACTTTGGATCAAGGGAGCCACCTCTGGAAATACCCAAGAATTGTTGCGTATTGAAAGAGACTGTGATGGTGACTGCCTCAAGTTCATCGTTAGACAGGTGGGTGAAGGTTTCTGTCACGTAGGAACTTCATCCTGCTTTGGAAATATCAAAGGTTTTACCTCGTTGGAATCTGTTTTGCAAGATAGATTGGCAAATGCTCCTGTGGGTTCCTACACGAAGAGGTTGTTTGACGACGAGACTTTGTTAGATTCCAAGATTAGAGAGGAAGCTGACGAGTTAATCGATGCTAAGAGTAAGCAAGAGATTGCATTTGAAGCTGCCGATGTCATATATTTTGTTATGGCCCGCTGTGCCAAGAATGGTGTTACCTTGAATGATATTCAGAAGAATTTGGATACCAAATCTCTTAGAGTTACTAGAAGAAGAGGAGATGCCAAGCCTAAGTATCTTGCAGAGACTCAGAGAAAGGCTGCTGAGAATGCTCGTAAAGCTGCTGCTGCTTCTGCTGCTGCTGCAAATATCCGTGTGATTGGTCCTAACGATAGAATCATTCTGGATCGAATTAACACAGAAACGGCATCTCCAGAAAGAGTTACTGCATGTCTTCAAAGACCTATCCACACCAGTAAGGATATTATGTCGCTTGTTGTTCCTATAGTAGAGAGAGTTAAAAGCGAGGGTGATAAAGCCTTGTTGGATCTTACCGCCAAGTTTGATCACGTCAAGTTGGATTCTCCAATCATGAGGGCTCCTTTCCCAGAGTCAGCCATGAAAGTTACTGAAGATGTCAAAAAGGCTATTGATCTTTCGTTCAACAACGTTAGAAAGTTCCACGAAGCTCAGATGAAGGGAACTCTTAATGTGGAGACTTGTCCAGGTGTTGTCTGCTCTAGATTTGCCAGACCTATCGAAAGAGTGGGATGCTATGTTCCCGGTGGAACTGCAGTTCTTCCATCCACCTCGTTGATGCTTTCTGTTCCTGCACTTGTTGCCGGTTGCAAAGATATCATTTTCGCTTCTCCACCAGGAAAGGACGGTAAATTAACACCAGAAGTGGTGTATGTAGCTCACAAAGTGGGTGCCAAATGTATTGTTTTGGCAGGAGGTGCACAGGCCGTTGCTTCTATGGCTTACGGTACTGAGTCGGTTCCCAAATGTGACAAAATCATGGGTCCTGGTAACCAATTTGTTACAGCTGCCAAGATGTACGTTTCCAACGATTCCGGTGCTCTATGTGCCATTGATATGCCTGCAGGACCTTCTGAGGTTCTTGTGATTGCAGATAAATACGCTGATGTTGACTTTGTAGCTTCGGATTTACTTTCCCAGGCCGAACATGGTGTAGATTCGCAAGTATTGTGCATTGCTGTGGATATGTCAAAAGAGCAGCTTGACAAGTTGGACGATGCAGTTGATGAGCAGGCCAAGAAGCTTCCAAGAGTGGAGATTGTGAGAAAGTGTATTGCTCATTCAACTACTCTACAAGTTAAAAGCTACACAAAGGCTTTGGATCTTGCCAACAGATATGCTCCAGAGCACTTGATCTTGCAGATTAAGGACGCACAGAAATGGGTGGATAAAGTGGACAACGCTGGTTCAGTGTTTGTAGGTGCCTATTCGCCAGAATCGTGCGGAGATTATTCCTCAGGAACAAACCATACTCTTCCAACTTACGGTTACGCCAGAATGTACAGTGGAGTGAATACGGCTACTTTCCAGAAGTTTATTACCTCTCAAACTTTGACTCCAGAAGGTTTGAAATCGATTGGTAAAGCCGTTATGGATTTGGCAGCTGTTGAAGGATTGGATGCGCATAGAAATGCCGTCAAGATCCGGATGCAGAAGCTTGGATATCTTCCCAGGCACCGTTGAAGGTGCCGCAATGCTCTGTAAGTTGTGAGATATATGTATAGAGCTATATATATGTAATGCATACAGTGTATTAAGTTGGTGTAGGGATGCGTACTTGAAAGGCTCAACCGTTAGGCTCTACCGGTAGTCCCAACTGAGAGGCTGAACTTAAGCAGTTTCCTAATTGGGAAGAGTAAATGACCCAAAAAAAATTTCAGTGCTTCTATTTTAGTACAGATAACGAAATATATAAGAAAGCTATTAAGGTCCATTTACTAGGATTCTCTATTTTTCAGTGATCAACATGAATTTTTCAGTGGGTGGATTCTTCTACACAATCATCACCGAGTTGGTTTTGGCCGCAGCGCTTGTGACTTTGCTTTTAGCCAACCTCGGTTCTATTACCACGCATAAGGGCATCACCTCTATTTATCTTCTTGAGCTCAACTTATCGGAGCTAAGTATTGATACAGTGTTCCCCAGTCTTTCGGACATTGATTCTATTTCTGATTTAGGATTGGACGATGCTTATGTGTTGGGAATGTACGGCTACTGCCAGGGTACCGGTGGTACCACGAACTCTACAACTTCAGATGAGGTAGTGTACGACACAAATTTCACGGCTTCGTCGTGCACTCACGCCAAGCCTATGTACGTATTTGATCCAGTGACTTTCTTGCTTGACCAGGTGAATGATGTTGCTGGAACCGAATTAACGACTAGCGATGTGAACCTTCCGTCCAGTATCGAGAACTACGTCAAGATAGCACAAAACCTATCGAAAGCTACGTACATTACGTCATGCATTGCGATTGGCCTCAACTTTATTGTGCTGGTTTTGACGTTATTTATATATTGTTGCAACCTTGGACTAGTTTCGTCTTTGGGCTTGGTCGAGGTGGTGGCATTTTTGGCTGCAATTATCGCATCCGGTTGTTCCACGGGAATGTATGTGTTCATTGAGACACACTTTAATGATAAGTTGTCCAAGTATGGAATCCATGCTGCATTGTCCAAAAACTACCTTATTTTGACATGGGTCGGTACAGTTTTGTCAGCGGCTGCAGCTGTGTTGTTACTAGCTAACAGTTGCTTTAGGTGTTGTTGTGGTGGACGCCGCAGGGATAATTTCGAGGAAGAAGAGCAGTTTATGCCAATTGAGAAGCTATAGGTATGTGTAATAATGATTCGATTAGTTGTGTAGGCAGGCCACTGGGGGCTCCACCTGCGTATCACCGGGTAGGCAATCGGGCTGCTCCACCGGGCAGCTTCACCGGGCAGCTCCACCGGGCAGCTCCACCGGGCAGCATCCACCATCGATCACTCCATTCTACTCTTCATCATCTTCCTCCTCATCCTCCTTCTCATCCTCCCCCTCCTACTTCTTTCCCTCCCCCTCCTTCCAATGATCTCCCTACTTCCTTTCCACTTCATCTTTTATGGCTACGACCTCGGATCTTCAACCTTCCACAGCTTCGTCGCTTCCATTGCTGCCTTAAAAACTCTAAAGAGAAGAGATTTCGGAAAGTTCCAGAACAAAGTCTTTCCTCATCAGTTCTGGACTCAGACTTTGACTCCTGGTCTTATCGCTTTAACTGCTCCTTATGCCTTGAGTCCTGTCGGTATCAGTCTTCTTGCAACCTCCTCTATCGGTGGTCTGCTTAACTTATTCTTTGCTTGTCCTCAATGCCAAAAAATCAAGGAGAGAAGAAATGCCATCATTGATACTGTTTACGGTGGTGATGAAGAAAAGGCTAAAGGCAGTGAAGATTTAAAGCCTTTGGACCAAAAGTTTATGAAGTACCACAGCTGGAGTTTGTTCTTCAATATGGTCTCTATCCTCTCCATCACTGCATATTCCTGGGTTCTAAGTAACGGTGTTCTATCTTTGAAGAAATAACACCTGCCACCCAGCTTCAAGAATTTGTCTTCCTATTTCTTGTATATACAGAATATTTATTAATAATTTGGTGGTAATATTAGCGCTGCTACAAGCATGGGCGTCCTCTCTGTAGCCAACATATCATAGTTAAGGGCAGAGTATCTGGTATCACTGGTCTCCAATCTTATACCCAACTTGTTGAAGCATTGTCGGGTCTCTTTGGACACAAGCCTTGTCTTTTTGCCCAATCCGAGTACCAATAACTCCGGCTTCGGATATATTATTCGAAATAACTCTCCTAATTCTGCATCCATGTGAAACACTACATCATTATTAGTGAAATGACACTTCTTTAGATTTACCTCTAGAATCTGGTTGTTAATTAGTAGTGCGCCAATCGGTTCCCTCTTCTTATTCGGTGATTTTATCACCTTCATATTCGAGAATATCACCGCATCCTTCGAAATCATCTCAATATTATTCTCGGGTTTATCCAAAGTGGCAAATAGATCGTAATCATTGAGGTGGTGTCCTACATCTGCTCCTTTAAATTGGTTACCCACCCTCACACCGTATACAGATGTCGATGTCGAAAACCGGTTGATCACATTACGTGAGAAAATCCGTTCTGTAGCTAATTTGGCGAACATCTATTGGAACTGAAATGAAACAAACATGTAGCAATTAATGGACACTATAACCTTTATGGATCGATATATTTCATCTGAAAAGTTAAGTTACCCAATCGGGACAAGCAGCGCAACTTCCTATTTCGGAAAAGAAAAGAAAAAAAAGGATTACATCTATATATCAGTTGGCTCATCAGTTAGAGACACCAAAATCTTGACATTGCTCTCCTTGTGCTCAATCAAATTTTTGTAAGCAACATCAATAGTATTGGCTAATGGAACCTTACCTGTAATCAACATTCTAGCAGATTCAATAGGGATAAGACCTTTATCCATGGCATCCAAAACATCCTCAAAGTCCTTCACCAAATATCCCATCGAACCTGTTGCATGTTTTTCCTCAAAACTCAATGCCATTGGTCTGTACTGGATTGGCTTATCTGCCCAAATGGCCACATTAACAGCCGTTCCTCCAGAACTCAAAGCTTCAATGGATGTGGCGAAGGTTGCAGGAACGCCGGAACAATCGAACGAAGCATGGAAACCTTCATTTTCGGGAACTAAAGCCTTTAAATCGGCATTAATATTCTTATGTTCCATTGGGTTAAACACCTCTGCTCCCAATTTCTCGGCAAAGTCTCTTCTTAGTTTGGCAGGCTCTGAGCAAACAATCTTACCTGCTTTGTGGCCTTTCAAAGCCAAAATGGCAGCCAATCCAATTGGTCCTCCTCCTAAAACCAATGCCGTCTGACCAGGCTTGAAATTAGAGTTTTCAACGGCATGCCATGCCACAGAAATAGGCTCAACCAATGCAGCAACATCAATTGGAATACTTGATGGAACTTTAAGAACATGGTCAGCACCGTAAACGATGTATTCACCAAATCCACCTGGTGCAACACCTAATCCCAAAAAATTCATGTCTCTGCAAATGTTAGGCATCCCTTTTTTACAGGAATTGCAATACTCTTTAACCTGCTTAACACTGCCTTTATAACGAGCTTTGTCAGAGCAATGACCGGAAGCTTCAACGACCACTCGGTCGCCAACTTTGACATTTTTAACACCGTTACCAACTTCAACGACGGTTCCTGAAAGCTCGTGACCTTCCACCAATGGAAGTTTCATGCCGGAAATCTTGTCCTTTGCTCCATTCTTTGGGAAGAAGATAGGACCATCCAAATATTCATGAAGGTCAGTTCCACAGATACCACAATAGGCAATTTTAATCTTCACATCACTATCATTTTTCACCATTGGTTCTGGAGCATCTTCAGAGTATCTGACATCTTTTCTTCCGTAGTAAAGTAAACCTCTCATTGGTCTTAAGGCAGTTGTACTGAACTGACGACTAGCTATCTTTCCACATATAGCCAAAGTGGGAAAAAGCTGAGGTTGCGCCTGCAGAAATGTACTTCTAATAGCAGCAGTAAGCATCTTACAAATAAGTAAAGAATAGGACTGAAATTACATCCAGATACATTTACGGAATACCAAGAAAGACCCTCTTTATATGGCATAGGTAGATGCTTCCTGACTAACTTACAGGAAAATACATCCCGCCAAAGTAGGGTGGGATATCCCGCAAATCTTGGGTATCACAATACACTTGTAGGTACCAACCCGATTGAACTCAATAAATCTCCCAGATTTCGGTTTCGATAGTCATTGCGGAGTGCATACGTGGAATATCGGATGTTCGCTGCAATGATATTCCAGGTCCAGAATAATCGCGCGTATGCACAGCTAGAATATTTAGAGCGTGCCGAAATCCCTAAGTGGAAAAGGGGGTGTCGGTTGAATAATATCCATTTATGACAGGTTTTCGTAGACCCTCATAGACCCGAAGAAGGGAACGAGAAATACAACCAACTGAATGTGCGAAGGGGGAGAAGGAAGGTACAGAAAGAAGGTACGAGTAATAATCATTGTGAACGATGAAGGCTCATTCGTAATACAAACGAGAAAGTAACGGAAGCCGTGAACAGAGAGCCCTGAAGGTTATTTATGCATTATTTGTGTATTATGCATTATTTATGTACTTCTGCATTTTATGTACTTTATGCACTTTTTGTGGAAGAAAACTCTGCATGTTAGTAGGCAGTTCATTCATCAGTATGGCTGGAATTAACATCATTAAGCAGGTGTCGAAGGCTCGTAATGGGCTTGGATTGTTTATACTTCCATGCAAACAAATCACAATTACATATTGCAATTTTGGAGGCTCTTCACAAGGAATGAGAGACTTTCTGAGACTCAAGCTGACAAAGTTCGCTTCACAGTACCCAGAAGTAGCGTTTCAGGTATTAGATAAGCCTGGATTTCACCCGGTGATTAAAGGTTTCTATTCAAACAATCAAACCAAGCAGATATGCTGCCGGAAATTAAACGCTGACATGATCGAAAACAAGCTCAAACTTATCATTAACTCCAGTGGTCGAAAGTTAACCAAGCCTAAACAGAAGGTGATCTCTCTGAACAAATCCGTCAGAGGTATTTGGTCTCCGTTCCATGTGGATCCTTCCGAAAGATATAAAATATAATGTATATAATCCTGTATATAGAGATCAATAGCTGTCTAGAACACTCCGTCATCGTAGGGACAATCAATACTTTCGTGGCCAGGCCTTTCACAGAGTCCGCACCATTTCTCCCGTCCAGCAGTTGGATCTGCCTTACTTTCAGGCCGATAGACTTCGAGCTTACCATCTGTATTGACAAGGGTTGTCAACCGTCGAGTCTGTCTGGTCTGTGCCGTCGGTGGTGTCTGTGGTGTCTGTGGGGTCTGTGCCGTCTGTCTGGTCCGACTGGTCTGTCTCGTCTCTCCCGTCTGTCTCTGACCCGTCTGTCTCTGACCCGTCTGTCTCGTCTCTCCCGTCTGTCTCTGACCCGTATCAACTTGTCGCTCCAGCCCCTCCTTGTAAGTCTCTAGTTCTCTGATCAACTTGTCCTTATCCTCTATTTGCCTTACTTTTTCAAGTAGCATCGTGCCTCGTTGTTGTAGAACCTCATCTCTTTGCGAGAGCATTCTTTCTTTGGCAGTTAGTTCTTTCTCTAGTTCATTTATCCGTTCATCTGTCTCATTCACTCCGAGCTCATTGCTTTCCACTTGATCGCTTTTTAATTTAACCGTTTCTTCAAGCTTCTTAACCTTGTTTTCAAGTTTCTTGATCGTTTCTTGTCCATTTTTCTTTATCTTCTCTATTTCTTCATCCTTCTTACTCCTTTCTTCTTCTAATTCTTTAATTATTTCATTGTCATCTCCTTTCACCTTCACCTCGGCTTCTAATTCTTCTATTTTCATCTCTAGTTTATAGTTATTCATCTCAATCTTCCTTAATTCATTGATTTGCTTATCCTTTTCTTGAACTTTCTCTTTTAATTGTTCAATCTGTTCATCCTTTTCATCTTTTATATTCTCTTCTGCTCCTCTTCTTCCTCCTTCTTCTGCTTCTGCTTTTGCTGCTGCTCCTCCTCCTCCTCCCATCTTCCTCATATACATCTCTTGTTGCTCCATCAACTCTATTGCATCTAACAACTCTTTAATCTGATTATCCGTACTTTCCTTATATTTCACAAATCTCTCCTCCTCAATATCCAATTGCCTGTCATATTCGGCAAGCATAGGATCAAAACTACTCACTGTAGCCTCCAATTCTTGCAATATCTTGCTTCTTTCAGCCAATTTCTGCTCATAAAGTCGCATATTATTCGTAATCTCTCCATTTTGTACCTTTAAACTTTCAATTTCATCTCGAAGATGCTCAATTTCTTCATCCCTTTCCATTCTCATCGGCGTAGGAGATCGGAGAGATCGTGGAGCGGACATATTCATCCTCTCCGGGCTCTCTCGAACTCCATTCATCTGTAATAACTTCCAAAATGGAATGAAAAGTCCGCTCATTGGTACCGCAGTATCAAAATATCGAATTCCATTGGCATCTCCTGAGTTTTTGCCTCTATCCTGCAGTTCTCCTTGCAATTCAACTCCGGCAAACGTTCCTTGTTTGTTCTTCACCGGTCCAATATACTTGAGCAGGGCCTCATGTCCTCCTTGAACTCGTACCAACGATCCAATCATAAGCGATTCCATAATTACCATCAAACAATCCTTAAACTACTAGCAGCTCTTTATTGGCAATGCTTCCCTCATGTAAGAATGATCATTAACAAGTCTTACATATAAATTCCACTACCTGCATAAACTTTATTTTATGTACATAAAATATCAAATCAGAACAATCCTTCTATCTTACCGTCCTCTACCTCCACGTTCATGAATCCAGAATGAGTAGGCAATCCTGGAATCGTCATGATCTTACCTGCCAGAGCATATAAATAACCGGCACCGGCACTAATATTAATTTCCCTAATCGGGAAAGTAAATCCTTTCGGTGCTCCCTTCAAGTTGGCATCGTGCGAAAGAGAGTACTGAGTCTTTGCTATGCACACCGGTAAGTGTCCAAATCCTTGTTTCTCGTACCGCTCAATCTGTTTTCTGGCCAATTCACTAAGTTCAATATCCTTGGCTCCATACATCTTCGTGGCAATTGCTCTGATCTTCTCTTCCAAACTGCTGTCGAGGTGGTATAAGTAGCTAACAGGTTGGCCGTGCGAAACCGGTTTCTCACGAGTGGCCCTGATCACACTTTGAGCCAATTCAATGGCACCTTCACCTCCTTGTTCCCAATGATTGGAAACTGCTGTAGTAAATGCACCCGCCAAAGTGGCCTCGGCTCTGACAGCCTCGATCTCGGCTTCAGTATCGGTGGTGAATTTATTAATAGCCACCACAACAGGAGAGCCATAGGTTTTAGCATTGGAGATCTGTTTAGCTAAATTGGTGGCCGCACCTTTTCTGACCAACTCCACGTTCTCGGTATTGTATTCTGCTGGAATAGGTTGACCTGCTTTAACGTTAGGTGCACCTCCATGCAACTTAAGTGCTCTTACGGTTGCCACAATCACTATAACATCCGGCCTTAGTCCAGAAGCCCGGCATTTGATATTTAAAAACCTCTCTCCTCCCATAGTAAAGTCGAAGCCAGCCTCCGTGACAACAAATCCGCCTCGTTCGGTAGTCACCTTAGGTGCTCCAACTAACTTTAAAGCCATTCTGTCAGCAATAACAGAAGATGCTCCAATCGAGATGTTGGCAAATGGTCCTGCATGAACGAAAACTGGTGTACCTTCCAAGGTCTGCATCAAATTGGGCTTAATAGCATCCTTCAGTAGTGCCGTAATTGCACCTGCAGCTCCAATATCCTCAGCAGTGATTGGCTCACCCTGATGGCTGGAGGCCACAACAATGTCTCCGACACGTCTACGCAAATCCTTCAAGTCTCTAGAAAGAGCCAAAATAGCCATGATTTCTGAGGCTACGGTGATATCAAAGCCAGTCTTCCTGGTAAATCCTTTCTCAGTAGGAGATTGTCCAATGGTAATTTCTCTAAGCATTCTATCATTGACGTCCACCACTCTCTTGATGGTGATAGTATCGGGATCAATGTCCAACCTGGCAAATCTTTGGACTTCTTCGGACGTAAGATCGTCAGGATCAGTCTTATTGATACCCAATTTGGTAAGACGACGTAACATAGAAGGTGTAAACTCTCTATGACCATCCTTTTGCTTAGGTACCAACCTTCTATAGAATGATTTGTCAGACTGGGTCGATTCATGGAAAGCTCTTGCATCAATAGCAGCAGCAAGTAAGTTATTGGCAGCTCCAACAGCATGAATGTCTCCTGTAAGATGCATGTTAAATTCGTCCATAGGGATCACTTGAGAGTATCCTCCTCCCGCAGCTCCTCCTTTAACTCCAAAAGTAGGGCCTTGGGATGGTTGACGAACATTTGCAATGGCTGGAATTCCCAAATGGGCACCTAGTGCCTGAACAAGACCTATGGTAGTGGTGGATTTTCCCTCGCCAAAAGGCGTAGGAGTGATGCCTGCAACGAGAACATAGTAACCGTTCTTTCTAAGAGCCTGCAACCTGTCCAAAGTCTTTAATGACACCTTAGCCTTATAACTGCCATAAGGTTCGACTTCTCCGGATTTGACACCCAATTCCTCGGCAATTACAGTGATTGGCTTAGGTTGCTGAGCCCTGGAAATGGCAATATCAGATGGAACAGGCAATATCCGGTTCAATTTCATCGGTCTACAGATAGCAGGAGCAATAGATGACTCGTATTGTTCCTTAGCTGCACGATAAACATTATTCATGAGCATAGCCACCGTCATAGGACCGACTCCACCCGGAACCGGGGTGATCCAGGAAGCTTTCTGTTTGGCAGATTCATAATCAACATCTCCAACAGCCCTATGGCCAGATTTTTTTGTAGAATCCGGAACATAGTTCATGCCAACATCAATTACTATGGCACCTTCTTTAATCCAAGAGCCTTGGACGAGCTGTGTTTGCCCAATGGCCACAACCAAGATATCTGCACGTGACACAATCTCAGGCAAGTTCTTTGTATGGCTATGGCACACAGTAACGGTGCAGTCGGCTTTTTGCAAGAGAGCTGCTACTGGAGAACCGACTATATCGGAACGACCGACCACAACAGCTGTTTTACCGGCCAATTCGACGCCGGTCTCTTCTAGAAGACGCATACACCCATAAGGAGTACATGGATACATAAATGGCTTTCCATGTCTTTTAGCCAATTCACCAACATTGTATCTGTCAAAGCCATCGACATCCTTTTCAGGAACAACACTGTTGGTGACCTTGGAGTCATCGATTTGTGGTGGAAGAGGTAGTTGCACCAAGATTCCATGAACAGACTCTTCGTTGTTGAGACGATCGACCAGATTGAGCAAAGTTGCCTCATCTGTGTCTTCGGACAGTTTGATGATTCGGCATTCTATACCCGAATTGGCACTAGCTTTCTTCTTCATACGAACATAAGCAGAAGAGTCGGGTCTGGAACCAACCTGAATAATGGCTAAAACGGGACTGAAGCCGGGAAACTTCTTCTGAAAGGACACAATTTGACGTTGAGTCTCCACGCGGATCTTCTTGGCAACATCCTTACCCGAAAGAACCTGGGCAACGTTCAAACATCTGGAGGTTGAGAAAGAGTGAGTTAAAGTAGTGAAATGAGTGGAACGGCAATTCTCCGGCCTCAATGATGCCAAAGACACCGCTGAAATTGCTTTTGCAATTTTCAGCACCTTTTTCTGTCTGGCTATGCACTTTATTGCTGAAAGCATGACTGAGGCTAAGGAAAAAGGTGATGGTATCGAGGACAGATCTGAAAGGATTGTCGATCCAAGTGAAAAATTCAACGGTTCGGGCTGTGCATGTCCAAAATGAGTAATACCAGAATGGCAGGAGTCAGAGGAGCCAGAGAACCAAAGAACCAAAGAAAGTACAGCTGCATGTAGTAAAAAAACTAAGTATATTAAATCTAGTCTATAAAATCTAATTGTAGTGAGGGAGTAGTCAAATCTTATCCTTCAAAAAAGGACTGACAATCTTTTCGTTGTCGAAAAGATTCTGAAGCCACTTCTTAGTGATAGGATGAGCGAGGAGAAAGGTTTTCATGAAGCTTTTATCAATGAATGGTGCAAATAAAAAGGCAGCAAAAACGTCTGCCAAAGTACACTCTGATCCCGTTAAATAGGCAGTCTTGCAAAGCTGAGCGTCGAATTCTAGTAAGTTTCTTTCTACAACGGCCTGATTAGCAGTAATCGATTCGGGAGTAGATGAACCATAGACGAGTCGGGCAACACTGGCGACACAGTCAGTGTTAGTGAATGAAAGCCATTGCCAGACCTTTGCTTTCTGACGTGGACTGTTACCCCAGAAGTTGTACTTACATTGTGGCTTTAACGATATAAAGTACTCCATTATTGCCAATGTTTCATGCAACTTCCAACCGTCCTTGGACTCAAAGGCAGGACATTTGTGCAATGGAAAAGCTTCTGAGAAGTGAGGCTGCCGGTTATCTGTGATCGCTATATTCAAGCCGAGATACTTGATGAGAGCTGGGTAAATTGCAGACCGTGGAGAGTTAATCAGCAAATATATGGTTCCGATAGGAGTTGTTGATTCAGTCATTGTTGGTAGGAGAATAAAGTGTTCTCGAGAAGAGAGGACCTATTACTAAGCTACCATGAGATTTACCCCGGATTAGCTTCCTAAACGGGAAATGTGAAAAATTCTCGGACAGCACAGTTACATGAACTTCTGGGTGTTCATATGGGAGAGTTAATTATGTTGGGCTTTAAATAATTTGGAGATGATTATGTACAAGTCAAGGCAGGCGGCGACACTCAGGGTGCCCGACTAACGGCCGGATCTGGCCTCCTTTCCTCTTGGCCGGTCCTTCACCTTATTTCGGTTAACATTCTTACCTCTTCTAGTCTTATATCCACCTTTGGCCAAAACTCCCCATGGAGACATCGAAAGCTTATTGGACTTAGACTTACCTCTACCACCTCCCATTGGATGGTCACAATTATTCATGGCCACACCTCTAACTGTAGGTCTTATACCTCTATGTCTGGATCTACCTGCCTTACCATATGATTCATTGTGGTGGGCAGAGTTAGAAGTCACCCCAAGTGTAGCACAGGCTTCTAACGATATATACCTCTGTTCTCCACTCTGTAGTTGAACTACAGCCTTGTCTTTCTCTGGTATTTTGGTCACAACACGACCATATGCACCTGCAGCCCGGCAGTATTTGGCAGCACCATTCTTACGTTCACCAATATTGTGGATGATAGTACCAATAGGGACCATACTAATGGGTAAGCAGTTTCCTTTTCTGGAAATACGAACAGAGAGAATGGCAGGATCGATCTTACCGCCCATTTCCTTGATAAGACGAGCCGGAATTCCAGCACGGAACGACTCCACTTCATCTCCAGCACGTAATCCTTCACAGGCCACGATATAACTTAATTTTCCAGTCTCATTATGCTTTACAAGTGCAATGTGGGCCGTTCTGTTCGGATCGTACTCGATTCTAACCACAGTCTGTGGTCCTGACTCTATTCTCTTATAATCTATAAGTCTTAAACGACGCTGGTGACCTCCTCCACGGTGCCTGACTGTGATTCGTCCAGTATTATTACGTCCAGACTGAGAAACTCGAGTAGCTGTTAACTCTCTATATGGCTTACCTTTCCAAAGGTACGGATATATAGGCTTCCTCCACCACCGAAGTCCCGGAGATGTCGGCTTCATCTTTTTCATTGCCACCTTTTCCTTGGAAAGTTCTAGTTGACGTCTTGTTAACATATCTTGCTTCTCTAATTCTGTAACATCGATATCACGTTTATTAAGAGGTGTTGTAGATTGATGACGTAAGCTGGATATGGCAGCTCCAGTGGCTCTGTAAAACCCATAGGACCCGTGGGCCCCACGGGCTCCAAAAGATCCAAAGGATCCAAAGGATCCAATTACTCTTGGGATCAAACTAAACATTCCTTGTTCCCTGTTCCTTGTTCTTTGTCCTTCGTCCTAACGTCTGTGCTAACGTCTCTCCAAAGAGTTCAGCTACTTCCCCCTTAACAAAAAACTTCACCCTCGGCATAAGGAACACTTACATAAATAAATGACTTATGCTGGACGAATAGCGAAATATCAAAAAAAAGACGACCAAGTAATTTGTTCCTTTGTTACTTTTGTTTGTTCCTTTGTTCATCTGGCTTAAGATGGTTTCCCGGCAATTTGTTAGATTCCTTGCCACAGCAGTCAAGTCTGTCAAACCTCCTGTCCAATTATATGGATTGGACGGTACTTATGCATCAGCACTATATACAGCAGCAGCCAAGAGCAACTCTTTGGAGAAGTCGTTTGAATCTGTTGCGAAATTATCGGACACCATTCAAAAGGATCCCAAGGTGATGCAGATTTTGGGCAATCCGTCATTATCACAGGGTTCTAGAAAGAAGGTTGTGGATATTTTGTCGAAACAGTTGACATTGGATCCAATAGTGGTGAATTTGTTGAGTGTTTTGGCGGAAAACAATCGTTTGCAGTTGTTTTCTGACGTTGCCAAGCAGTTTTCTGTTCTTAACGATGCTCATCACGGTGTTGTTGAAGCTCATATTGTTAGTGCCAAGCCTTTGGATGAAAGAATTCTTTCCAGATTGAATACAGCTATTAGTGGTTCTAACCTTGTTGGAAGGGGGCAGCATCTTAAAATCACCAATGATATTGATGTATCTATTTTGGGTGGATTGATTGTTGAAGTTGGTGAAAAATCGGTTGATTTGAGTGTTTTGAATAAGGTTTCGAAGATGAACAAGGTTTTGGGAGAGTCTGTTTAGTTTTATTCTATTATTATTTATGAGGTGGAGGGGGTAAACGTGTAGGTGGAGGGGAGTGGACGTGTAGGTGGAGGGGGGTGGAGGTGAAGGTGGAGGTGGAGGTGGACATGTAGTCGTTGACCAGCTGTCTGCCGTCGACTTGCGTCGATCGTTGCAGCCGCGACCTACTTTTTCCTCCTCCTTCTTCCTCCCTCTTCTCCCTTTCTCCCTTTCTCCCTTTCTCTCTCTTTCCCCTTCCTTCCTCTTTCTCCCTCATGTCTTTTCAACAGAAGATAGCTCAGTTGAATCTTCAAGACTCTGCTGTTGATGTCACTTCGTCCTTTTCTAGTATCGTCTCGAAAATCCCTTATGGTGTCGTCATCAAGTCCAACCAGTTCAAACTACTTCATGGAACTCATGCCTTAGAGGTTCTGAACCCTAAACTCGACTCTTCTTTGTTGAAGATCCAACCCTTTGATTTGATACATTCTTGCACCACTATAGATGATCTCAATGGCATCACCTGTGGTCTTTATAGAGCCCTTTCTGCTTGGCTTGATAACAATTCACTCAGTGTATCTGTCCTTAGTTGTGCTTATATAGAGGAGTTATTGATGGATTATCGAGACAATGGACTGGTATCATCTTCTGATACTTCCGATTCGCTCAAAGATCATGTTCTTGTTCCCTTTTCGCTGGGAATTCTACAGTTTGTCAAGTTTGTCCTTAAACTTGGTCTGGCAGGTGTTGTATGCGAAGAAGAAGATATAAATACTCAAACCATGGATCTAGATATGATTCAAAACGTTCCATTACAATCTGTCATTGACCAGATAGAATGTGCCCTGAAGTGGGTGTCCGATAAGTCTGATGTGTCCAACAAGTCTGATGTGTCCGACAAGTCCTATTCGTTCTTATACGACTCAGTTCGTTTACTCACACTCCTTCTTCAACTACCTTCACTTTTAGAGATCAATTTAGAGCCATTTTCGGATCATCAGACTCCACAAGTGTCTGAAAAACTGCAAAAGATCGTCTCAGATCTAACTAAAGCATTGGAATTACTTGATAAACTCGGCAAATCATCTGATTATGCTACCAAAATCAATCCACCACTCAATTGCTTCAGTACAAACGTTCAGAAACGTCGCAATAATAGAAGTCCTCCCAAACCAGTGGTTCTACTCAGTTTTAAAGACTCCATAGAAAACTTTAGACGACTTGTACAGGATTCTTTAACTATTCTCCACATTACTGAAACACGGGATAGTATTCAACTGGTTGAATTCTTAAAGTGTTGTATGAATAAAAGAGAAGCTACAAACGACGAGGATGATGTTTTAGGGCTCCATGTGGTTCCAAGATCCTTACTACAACTATTCTTAATTCGTGATGATGAAACTATCCTTGGATCTCGTAAAGGATTCAATATTGGCTCTTTGTTATACGATTTTATGTTGAGAATATGTGTTCAGGATGCCAGGATTTTGAGCTGTTCGGATTCGACCATCCAGACCAAATTACAGTTGCTTCTTGGCGATATGAAGGTACCTTTCTTTCATTTTCTGTCGTGTGTCTCACAAAATCCGGCCAGACAGCGACAGTTTATTGGTAAAGAGGTGATCTATTGGGACAAGTTCCAAGTGGAGTCAGAGAATTTGGAATCTTCAGTGAATTCGTCCATTCCAGACAACTTCGATGGTGGTGCATCATTTCCAATAATGCCTGTGGCATCGTTTGTTTACTTCTCGAAATTGATCAGCATGATTGATTTGATGTTAAAGTCAATCGAGCTCAACCTCTTCAAGGATCTTAGAGAGTTAAACGTTGGCTATTGGCTCACATCATATTTGATTGACTATTTACTTCAACATCTTAATAGACTATTGGATGTGGTGAAGTTACGTCGGAAACAGTTGGTGGTTAGCTATGGCAAGAGGGTTAAAGGAGATAAGAAGAAGGCAAAGCAGCTTCATGCTGAACAACTGGTTCGATCAGAAAGTTATTTGAACTATCAAGTTAGCCGATACTCGATTTATAGGACGATGATTGAACTAAAGTTGGTGGAATTACAGGTATTAAACTATTTCGGATACTTGAAATTGCCTAAACTGTGCAAAGTATCCGAGACTTTGCTCTTTAACTTACAATTGAAACCATTTCAATCAATCGGAGTACCAGAATTACCCTCTTTTGCGGATTATAACGATGCCATGGCGAAATTTAACGATGCCTTTGGCCAGGTGGTAAAGAATGGAGACTACATTTACTTCCGGAAGCTAATCAAGTCCAAGTCGATCGACTTGAATGCATTTTTCCGTACCATTCAGATCCAACTGGACGCATTGGAATGGCCGTCCTTCTTAAGTGACTCTATAAAAGAGGACTTGATGGAGTTGAAGAGATCTTCTATCTACACAGAGCTTTCACTCGGACAAGTCGTGAAGATTCTTGAGAAAGATGTCGATAATGCAAGGCACTTAGACGTGTACATAGAGAGAAAGAAACATCACCTATACTTTCCAGATATTAAGGTGGTGAAGAAGGAAAAAAAAATGATTACGTAATGATAATGACAGCATTGACTATGAATATGCTATCAGCTACAATGGTATCGGACGGTGGCTCATTGGGCATCCGCTAAGGAAGTGAGAGTACTCACCGAACCATGGTAGCGATGAGCTCGAAGTTGTAGACTCGTAACTGGTGTAAAGATGTCGTGTTCCATAGACCCTCACAACAAAGGTCGTGGCAAGCACGATAAATCTGGATCATGTGATTGGCTGAGAATTATGAGTGGAATATTTCACTGTAAAAAAATTTTCACACCTCGCACCGTTAAAAGGAAAATTTATGGAGGAAGTGAAAAATTCTGAGGTGGTATTTGAGTTTTTCATCTGAGAGGTTGTTTTCTTCTCTTTGTGATATCCACAACTAAGTAATAACAAAATGCCTCCAAAGTTCGATCCAAGTGAAGTTAAGTACCTCTACATGAGAGCCGTGGGAGGAGAAGTTGGAGCCTCATCGGCTTTGGCCCCAAAGATTGGACCTCTTGGTTTGTCACCAAAGAAGATTGGTGAAGATATTGCAAAGGCCACCAAAGATTTCAAAGGTATCAAGGTGACTGTGCAATTGAAAATTCAGAACAGACAAGCCCAGGTTTCGGTTGTTCCTGCTGCTTCTTCCCTTATCATTGAAGCTTTAAAGGAGCCTCCAAGAGATAGAAAGAAAGACAAGAACATCCAGCATTCCGGTAACCTTGCGTTAGACGCTGTGTTCGAGGTGGCCAGAACCATGAGAGAGAAGTCTTTTGGTAAGACTTTGGCCTCTGTTTCTAAGGAAATCTTGGGTACTTGCCAATCTATTGGATGTACCGTTGATGGTAAACCAGCTCATGATGTCATTGAAGCTATTGATGCAGGTGAAGTTGATGGTAAGTTAAGCTCAAATCTTTTTTCCTTTATTTTTCACTTTACTAACATATTTCAGTCCCTGAAAACTGAGTTCTTCGAGTCTATATACAGATCCAAAGGTAATATACAATTTATCATTAACTTACAAGTTTGCTACACTCTGGTGCCAAGTTCGTTCATATTTGGCTCCTATTTATGTGCAAACAAGATTGATTTTCCTGCCTATTACTCACCTTTCTTACTTAGTATTGGTTTATTTATGTCAGAGTTTTTTCAAAACTCTTGCAAAGATACCTCACGATGGTTAGATTGGGGTGTTTCAGGCTAACAATAGTCGATTGGCTTTGTCGATTGACTTTGTCGATTGACGTCAATCGGCGTATTCAGTAGACGTATTCAGTAGTCGTTGATGTAGACATATTTC
Organism: Brettanomyces nanus; assembly: GCF_011074865.1. Lineage (NCBI taxonomy): Eukaryota > Fungi > Ascomycota > Pichiomycetes > Pichiales > Pichiaceae > Brettanomyces > Brettanomyces nanus. Next base: position 723,740 of record NC_052376.1, on the reverse strand, counting down.
AGTAGATGTATTAATGTAGACGTATTGGTCGATCGACGCATCCTAGTTTGGCCGATCGACGTATTGTAGTTGATCAGTTCCTCAGATCAGCTCAACGCGTCTTTGCTCCTCTTCTACTCTCCCTCTTCTTTAACCACTCAATGGATCAAGTCGATCGAGCATTCAACAAAGCCGTCTCGGCTATTCAAACACTTTCAACATGGTCACAAAATGACTCGCTACCTAAACCCCCCCTTACTAATCGAGTCAAATTGTATGCTCTCTATAAACAGGCAACAGAAGGAGATCAGGGTCGATCCGCTCATCCTCCTCCTCCAGAAGACGAAACCTCACGTCGTAAATGGATCGCCTGGAAGAAAGAGGAAGGCCTCACCAAAACAGAGGCCAAGAAACGTTACGTGGCATGTCTTATAGACACTATGAAAACTTATGCTGGAGATTCTACAGAGTCACGTGACTTACTTTTTGAGTTGGAATTTCTATGGGAAACCATTAGAGACTTAAAGCCGATTCCTCTCCGGTCGAAATCTCCTGCAGTTTCTCTCTATAGGGTCGCATCGGGTGGATTTAATACTAATATAGTGAGGCCTCCTTCCAGAACTACCAATGTGGTGGCTATAGAGTCGAGCGCGCGTTCTGATTCGCCGAAAAAGGATTTGGATCTGATCCGCTGGCAGAGCGAGATTAACAGAGCGGTTAATCGGATTTCACTCGAGTTGGAGGTGCTGGCCGAGCCTCAGGAGGAGCCGGGGAGCGACACCACTCGGTCTTGGCTTGCAAGAGCGTTGGGTGTGGTCTATGCCTACATAAAGCAGGGACTGCAACACGCCGTAGCAGATTCCTTAGTTATCTTGGTGGTGTACGGAGTTTTAAGGATAATCAAATCAATAAAATCTCATCGCCGTATATAACAGAAATGCATCCGTACACCATAATGATTAGTAATCTAAAAGAAAAAGACAAGTATAATCGCCCCTCAACTGTAACTCTTTGCTACACTTTACTCTTCCTGAATAATTGAAATATTTAACGAAATGCCGTCTCAGAAAGCTTTGTCAAGACCGGGAAGAAAGCCTCTAACTACTGAGCCAAAAAATAAGCGGACAGCTCAGAATAGAGCTGCACAAAGAGCGTTCAGAGAGAGAAAAGAGCGTAAGATGAAAGAACTGGAGTCTAAAGTGAAGTTACTCGAGGATGAGAAGCTGCAGATAACCAATGAGACTGAGTTACTACGTTCTCAGGTTTATACGCTTCTACAGGAGTTGTCTAAGTATCGTCCTGTTGACCAGGAGGAGGAGACTAGGCAAAGCGAGGGTCAGAAAGCTCGGTCGATCGATGCGTCTGATTCCGCGAAGTCCTCGCCAGTTTCTGCTGATTCCACCACTTACTCTACGCTAGAGACTCCTGTTTCATCGATCTCGTCTAGTAATGTGAAGGATATCTCGGGGTCGTCAGCATCGTCGTCGTCTTCCTTTCAGTTTCCGTCTCAGTGGGGGAATAGTTCAGCGTCGCCAGGATTGACTCAGTCAGAACTCAACCAATCAAGTTTCAAAGGTGATTTTGACGAGGGAGTCAGCGACTTTTGTGCAGAGCTGGGCCAGGTTTGTGGTAGTAAGGACTGCCCAATACCCAAGGCCAAACAACAAGTACAAGAGAAATATGCATCTACTAGTTCATCCAGTCTATCGATACCCGAATTGAGCCCTAAAGTTTGTGAAAGCGTGAGTAGTGCGACTACTGCGGAAGATATAGAATATTCATCATCTCCATTCTACAATCTTCTGCAGTCAACTACATCGGGAACTACTAAACCTTCAGATGAAATGAACTTCTTACTTGATTCTTTCACGACTCCAAATCCTACAGCTTTTAACACGGATGATCTTATTTTAGGCAATGATCTGGAAGATTATAGTGGAATGTTGAAGAAAGATACAGATGATGACACTCTTGGAGGGTTGGTTACGGAAGTTTCTAAGTACGACCCATTGGATGAGTTGCTTGGCAGTCAATCTCAATTGAACTTGATCACACCTGCCACTTTACCTATTTTTGATGGAGGAGACGAAAAGAAGGTGGAAGGAGATGACGACAGTAATGAAACTGTTCCTAATACATCCGGTAAGATGATGAAGTGCTCGCAGATTTGGGAGAGAATTACGTCACATCCTAGGTTCTCGGAAATCGATATCGATGGACTATGCAGTGAGTTGAAGCAGAAAGCCAAGTGTAGCGAACATGGAGTAGTGGTGAATGGAGGAGACGTTGGTAAGCTTATTACGAATGCATTAGATAAGAAAGGTTCTGAGGTGAAGGAGAACCGGTTTCTAAAGGGACTTGCTTGTTAGAGCTAGACCCAGACCTATCGGCGACCTATCGGCGCAGGCGATAGGTCGATAGGTGGATGGTTAGACCTATCGGTCAGGCAATAGGTCGATAAGTGGTCGGTTTGCATCAATGCTGGGTGCATTGGTTGCTGCTCGTATTTCATTAATCAATATCTTTCTCTGTATTTATCGATCACAGGAACAGCTCATGACTGATGTTCCGATTTGAGCCGTAGAGGATGTAGATCCCTATTTAACTACAGGTGAAGAGCTGCTCAGATTAATCTAGGCACTTGGGTCAAGCGAGTATTCACGTGACGGGGATCAGGTGATGGACCACTCGACTGGCGTCGACTGGTCTGCGTCGACTGGTCTGCGTCGGCGATCCTCCGCGATCATCGCAAAATTTTACAACAACAATCAACTTCGTTGCCTTGTCTTGCTTCCTTCTTTCAAACGACATGGCTGATATCTACGAGATTGAAGATATCGACGGTGTTCGATTCAATTGGAATGCCTTTCCTGTCACTAGACAAGAGGCAGACAATATGGCGTCTCCTGTTGGATGTCTATACACACCTTTACTTGCACGTGACGACCTTCCTAGTGCCGAATATGATCCCGTTGTTTGTCGCCGGTGCCGTGCCGTGCTAAACGTGTTTTCTCAGATTGATTTGGGGTCCAAAACGTGGGTTTGCACCATTTGTAACTCGAGAAACCCGCTTCCTCCTCATTACGCCAACATTTCGGCTGAGAATCTCCCCGTAGAGTTGACCCCTGCTGCCTCTACCATGGAATATGTTCTTGCCAGGGCACAGCCTCCTCCCCCTCCATCGTATATCTACGTGGTGGATTTGTGCCAGGAATTAGAGGACTTGCAGGCTTTGAAAGAGGCTCTTATAACGTCATTATCTCTACATCCTCCAGGTTCTTTGGTTGGTTTGGTTACTTTCGATTCTGTCGTCAGTGTTCACGAGTTGGGCTTTACATCATGCTCCAAAACCTACGTCTTTTCCGGTTCTCACGAATGCGAATCTGTAGCTGTTCAGAAACAACTGGGTATCTATGGTAACTGTTCTCGTGACTGGATCAAACAGTTGGAGACTGGAAACGGTACCGTTGGAAGATTCTTGGTTCCTCTTGGCGATGAGGATGCTGTGGCTCGTCTAAGCAAGATTATTCAGGCTTTAGAGCCTTCCAAATGGACCGTTAAGCCTGGCCATAGGGCTGTTCGTGTCACCGGAGCCGCTCTAGATGTGGCTTCGTGCCTTGTTGAAGGTTCATACGCACAATGCTGTGCTAAGTTGTGTCTTTTTGCTGCCGGTGCATGTACTTTTGGTCCAGGAAAGATCGTTGGTACCGAATTGAAGGAACCGATTAGATCCCATAGTGATATCGAAAAAGGTTCGGCCAAACACTACAAGAAGGCCGTTCAATTCTTTAAAAAATTGGCGTTGAAAGGTGTTGGAGCCAGCGCTAGAGACTCAAAGGACAAGTTCTTTGACCACAATGCCTCGTCCGGCTTTTCCGTCGATATATTTGCGGGCTGCTATGACCAGACTGGTGTCTATGAGATGAAGACTTTGGCCAATCAGACCGGTGGTGTTCTGGTGGTGACGGATTCTTTTCAAACGTCCATTTTCCGTAATTCCTTCTTTGAATGCTTTGCCAAAGACGATGATGGATATCCATTTGAGTTTTCTGACGGTTATCTAGAAGTTCTAACATCTCAGCGACTCAAAGTGGCCGGAATGATTGGTCACGGTGCATCATTAAAGGCAGACGGTGAAAATGTGGCCGATATTGAAATTGGCGATGGTATGACTCATCGCTGGAGTCTACGTTCGTTGTCTCCAAGACATACGTATGCAGTTTTCTTTGATATGCAGACTGTTGGTTCTGCAGAACAGCGAAACTCGTCTATTGCAGAGGTCTACATTCAATTCCAGACGACATACAGACATACCAACGGTTCTGTGAGAATGAGAGTGACTACTTTGAGTCGGCTTACGTCTAATTCGGCCGATTTAGCATCTACTTTCGACCAGGAAGCTGCTGCTGTATTGTATGCAAGACTTATCGTTCACAAGCTCGAACATGGAGGTGAATACTCGGATCTACTTCGGTGGATCGACAAGTCTCTCGTTAAACTATGTACCGTGTTTGGTGATTATTCTAAAGGTGACTCCAACTCGTTCAGGTTGTCCAACAAGTTCTCCTTGCTTCCCCAATTCATCTATCACTTGCGTAGATCACAGTTCTTGCAGGTTTTCAACTGTTCTCCCGATGAAACTGCTTTCTATCATCACACGTTGCTCAGAACAGACGTTCGTGACTCGTTGGTCATGATTCAACCTACTTTGGTACGGTTTCTGGCCGATGGTTCAGAGCCTGAACCTATCCTGTTGGACTCTGCATCTCTCAAACCGGATGCCATTCTTCTATTGGATGCATTCTTCTATACAGTGATTTATTACGGTCGTGTGGCAGCAGAATGGAGAGATAAACACTATCCTAAGGACGAGTATCCAGGTGTTTATGAGATGATGGATAAGGCCAAAGAAGAGGCAGCATCTTTAATTGCTGATAGATTCCCACTACCTAGATATGTCACGTGTGATGAGGGTAAGTCCCAGGCTCGTTTCCTCTACTCCAAGTTGAACCCATCGGAGAATGACAGCAACCAGTTTGTTGGTGGACAGATGGGAGGCTATGTTCCTGATGACAACGAGACTTCTGTTGTTCACACAGAGGACGTCAGTTTGAGGACTTTCTTCCAGCATTTGGCCAAATTGGTTGTGAATACTAATTAGTTTTATACTATTTAAATTAAAGTCTTAGTTTTATACTATTGAAGTCATCAGAGTCTTAGAACGAGCTCCATATCCAATCATTGGGCACTGTGATTCCAATGACGGAGCCGGAGGAGCCTCTGGGGTGCTGGGGCCGAGAGCCACCCCCAGGGCCACCACCAGGTCCACCACCACCTCCAGCTTTGCTGGCTCCTGCCAACCCTTCCAGGTTCTTATAGCTCGTTTCATATTCAACTCCAGCTTCTAGAAATCGAAGCCATTGAACGTAGCACATCTCGCAAACTTTGCTGTACTTAGAATAATTAACCGTTGATGACGTCAAGGATCTCATTGATTTGATGGATTCTTGTGACATCACAGCTGAAAGTGAAGTTGAATCGACTTGATTCCGGTCGGGAGCAGAGATAACAGCAGAGAGCATTTCGGTCACGTGATCGCGATCACGCGATGAAAATGGATTTTCGAACTTGGCTAAAAGATTAAGATTGGCTGTTTTGTTGAGACAATCACTACAAAATATGAAGCCACAATGACGACAGTGATGTTTTCTTCGAAGTAATGAGAAGCGTTTGCTGCATCCTGAACAATAGAAGGTAGAAGCGTTTGGCTTCCATGCAGAATGAGAAGGTTCGAGTTTTGAGGAATGACCAGAAGTGAATAATGAGGTATTACTGTTAGTTGTGGTGGCAATGGTTGGAGGAGTAGTTGAAGAGGTATCTTCTATGGATGAGATGGTGGTTGATGAGCGAGAATGCTTATGGTGTGTAGTGGTGATGGTCTCTATAGGTCTAAGAACTGGAGGAATGTAGTCGGGTAACTTTGAGGGTTCATTAATCTGCCTGAGATGAGAAGAAGAACCACGGACAAAGCCAGCAGTAGATATACTGGATGTCTTTCCCGGAGAAACGTGCGAAGAAGCCCCGGAAGAACAGGACTTTTTCCGGAAGGTGTAAGGATGTCCAAGAAAGTCACTTATTCCAACAGCCACTGGAGCCGCTGGAGCCGCAGGAGACACCGGGTCCACCGAGGCAACCTGCACTTCCTGCACTTCCCGCCCCTGCTCCTGCCTCGCAGGCCTCGAAAATTCGTAGTCAGCAGGCTGATAGTCAGAGAGATGTCTCGACGAGTCGGTGCGACGAAAATCACTGTTAAGCGAGCTCTTTGATTGATGCCCATGAGACCGGAACAGAGTTAATACAGGCATCCTCGGAGCACGAATCTTCTCATCGTAACTATATTCAAAGGACAAGTCATCGAGGGCATCAGCAGGCAGTTGATCCTTGTCCTTCAGGATTCCTCGATATTTCGTGTAGAATTTACTATGGTCGCAATCATGGTCGATTTGGTCACACTGCTGAGGCGGAAACTCGTGCACCATCGAAATATGGGAACACTGCCTGCTCTGGGGAACCCTGTGTATCGGAATTTTGTCGAAGGAAAAGCGACACGGCGAAAGAGAGTCGGTTTGAATGGACGGTATTTTAGTAGAGGAGTCGATCGATGCGTCTTTAATGTCAGTTACACCTGCAACGCTTGCAACGCTTGCAACTGTTGCTATGCTGGTACCACGTTCAGCAGTATCCATGGTAGTAACAAACAACGACTATACACCTTCCGAAGTTTGTGTATCTGGCAGATTCCAGTTTATATATGCAGCCGCATCAACTTGACGTCAAAGTAAGATAAGCAGAATTGTCTGCATGCTCAAGATAAGGAGGGTGAAAAGCTTTCGAGGCCTATCCCAGGGAAAGGGGTACGTCCTACCGGGTCTCGGGAGCCCCAGAGAACTCCACAGGGCCCCGTAGGATTTAGTCGGGCCCCACAATATCTCACCGAGAGGTGTCGTTTTTAACTGGCTGTCTCGCTCTAATCTGTATCGATTCTTTATCTCGCAACCCGAACTCCTCAATGCAAGCTTTTCATTGGTCTGTTTGATCATCATTAATTGAAAATTTTTTGCCTAAAAGTAGGGTAACTGTACACATCCGTGCACCAAACTATATACTTTCAGGACTGGTCTTTGGAGCTCAGCTATACAGTTGGTTCTGATTAGAATGACCTAAGACGGCGATGGATAGAGGAACTACACACATACATCTTATATTCATCCTACCACCTAACCTGACTTTAACACTCTTGGTCAACTTCTTAGAAGAGCTTCAATAGAATCCCTAATAAGTTCTATACAATACCGCTTTTAGTAACTGATTCCGTGACTTCTTGGCTTAATATCAGTATTTCAATTAAGTTGAGACAATGTACACTTAAATCATCATATTCAAAGGTCACTGAGCTATTAAGTAATCCTTATCAATCAACGGATTAACTCAAATAAAGAACGGAAAAACGCTTAGACGGGTATGGAAAAAGATTCCCCAATAGGTAATTAATTTCGCGTCATTATGATGAAAGCGGAAGGTGATTTCGCTTTCGAGAACTGGGGACTAATTAAAGCCATTTAGCTCAATAAAGCGAAGATCTGGGCTTATCATCATGCAGATCTCAGATGAGGGGCTGACATGATGTCCTAAGATCACAATAAGCTGATAAAGCTAGATGACCTATATAAACAGTCTTTTGTTCCCTCTTGATGGATAGTCAGGGCTTGTCTCGTAGCGAGAGGTAAAAAAAAGCAGTCACACCATTGTTGATTTGGTGACACACGACAGGAGAATGTGATAATTGAACAGCAAGTGTGGCGAAGCAGACGACTAAGCGGACAACCAAGCAGACAACTAAGCAGACAACTAAGCAGACAACTAAGCAGACAACTAAGCAGACAACCAATCGGTTACCTTCGGTTATCAAGCATCGGAAAAGAGTTCTGAAACCATTACAGAGCAATGTGGTCTCAAAGCCCTCTTATATCCAGGCTTTGACTTGATCTGGCACTAGGCTTCGGTACTGAGCTTAGACCCAAATTCTACTCAGCCACATCTGCTTATCGAAAATTTTTCTTGCCGGATAAATTGTTGAGGAAATAGACACAATGACACCAGTCAAGGGTCTGACAAACCAGGGTTCCAACACTCCAATTAGGCTGAAATTTGACAATGAAAGTCATCAGATGATCTTTATTTCAATTCCTGAGTTTGGTAGAATTTAATGGCAAGGAAAATTTGCTAGAGGCATTTGAAAAATCTCGAGATCCATCTATTTCTTTTTCCTAATCAGTCGTATATAAATAGGGCCGTTTCCCCAGTCGCGTGATCTATTCACAATTCAGATATCAATTGTTCTTTATTGTCCATCCTTCACTTTTGATTATTCCTTCTTTCACTATGAAGCTCTCTAAAGTGTCCATAGATAAAGATGCTGCCAACTTGGCCAATATGGGCTATAAGCAGGAGTTTTCTAGAAACTACGATTTCCTATCGACGTTTTCGTTCGCTCTTTCCATCTCCGGTTTAATGGGAACCATATCCATCACATATCTTTACCCTTTGTGGTCAGGAGGTCCTGCTGCAGGTGTTTGGTGCTGGTTCATTGGCTCTCTAGGATGTCTTTGTATAGCCTGGTCTGTGGCTGAAATAACGTCATGTTTCCCTACTTCCGGTGGAATGTACTACGTTATCACTCATGTCGTTCCTAAGAAATACGTTCCTTTACTCTGCTGGATTGATGGATGGCTCTATTTTACCGGGGCTTTGGCTGGTGCTTGTTCTACTGATTTTGGTGCTTCTACTTTGCTCTTACAGACCATTGCTATGCATACAGATTACAGCTACATTCCTACCAGAGGACATATTACGGCTGTGACTATCTTGGTCATTATCTCGCATGCTCTTATCAACTCTCTACCGGGAGAGGCCTTGTCTAAAGTCACCAAATACTACTGTATCGTCAATATCGGTACCACTTTGGCTCTTATAATCACTCTTTTGATCAAATGTCCTCAGATTAATACGGCCAAATTCACTTTCACCACTGTAATCAACAATACCGGTTGGTCTTCCGATGGTTGGGCCTTTTTATTTGGATTTTTACAGGTTTCTTGGGTCATGACGTGTTATGATGCCACTTCAAGAATGTCTGAGGAGGTTAGAGACGCTGCCTACAGAACTCCTTTGGCTATTGCTACTGCTCTTACCACTACCGCTGTTCTTGGCTGGATCTTGTGTATTGCTATTACTCTTACTATGGGTACTAACGTCACAGAAATCCTTAACGGTGTCTCTGGACAGCCAATTGTCGAGATTTATCAGTATGCAATGGGTAAAACCGGTGCGACTGCATTCTTGGCATTGGCCTTTGTCATCAACTGGTTCACGGGTGCCGTGGCTATGTGCTATACCTCTCGTTCTCTATGGTCCTTTTCTAGAGATAAGGGTTTACCATACTCTAAATTCTGGTACCATCTAACGGAGAAGACAGGCGTCCCTACTCGTTGTGTTTGGCTTGTCTGTATAATCAACTCTCTTCTTACGCTCATTAATTTGGGCTCTACTATTGCCATGAATGCGGTGTTTTCTGCTTGTGCCATCTGTACCGACTGGTCCTACATCCTAGTTATTGGAGCCTTTGCACTTAACGACAAAAAGATGGGTGTTGTTAGAGGCCCATTTCATATGGGAAGAGTCAGTCCCTACGTCATGTACTATGGCTGTGTTTGGACGGTGTTTGTGTCGATCGTTTTTGTTTTCCCCAACTATATGCCTGTTACCAAGGAAGATATGAACTATACAGTGGTCATTCTTGGTGCAGTGTTTATTCTCGCAGGTGGCTGGTACGCTTTCGATGCTAAACACTGGTATAGAGGTCCTGTTTCTAACGTTGATGCTGAATACACCACGGAAATTCACCAGATGTTCAGTAAGGGGGAGCAGAGTTCTTCTGATACATTCGGAAATGAACTGAGCAGAGAGCATAAGAAGGGTTCTGTCAAGGTGGATAATGTCAGTGTTAGTTCTGTTACCGCAAGCGAATAGGTAATGTATTTAAGCTATTATGCAAATTAGTATGTACGCAAAACATTTAATGCACATAAATTGCTACATAAATAGTAGGTGAATCAGTCTAGTCTAGTCGTCTTTTTCTCAATCTCTTAGCCCGTTCTTTTATCTCTTGGCATACCACCATTCACCAATGAATTCCATTATAGAACTGCTGAAAAGTATGGACACTACCATGTTTGTGGCATCGATCGTTTTGGCCATCTTGGTGATCGTAGTGACCTCATTAATGGTCCAGAAGACACTATTCAAACGGAATAGCAGGAACTTCGTTATCGTGGGTCCGCCCCAAAGTGGAAAAACAAATCTTTTCCAAAGACTTACCACGGGAAAACTCCCCGTACTCACGGTGACGTCGATACAGCCCAACGTGGGCCCATTGAAGGTGGATAATTCACAGTATGGAGAAAACTTTTCAGACGTCATTGTTAGCGACTATCCGGCAAGCTCCAAGATGAAGAATCTCTACTTGTATCCATTTTTGAGTGATAATATTAGCAGCTGTAGAGGAATGGTATACATAATAGACGCGTCTGCATTTGATGCCGAGTACTGCCACTACGTTGCCAACGACTTGTTGACTCTTCTACCGATTACCGAGTCGATTCCAAATGGTGTCGATCTCGCCATTTTCTGTAATAAATGCGACTATTTTACGAGCAGAAAACCCGCGAAAATTCATTTGATGCTCGAACAGGAAATTACTAAGCTATATGGGCTCAAGCTAAGGAACTTGGAAAAGGTGTCTGAATCCGCCGAGGATATGGGAGTAGAGCTGGAAGATTCACTTAATACTGCTTTCAATGGTGGCCAGTTCAAGTTCGAAATGCTCGAAGGTAACGTTGATTTCTTAGAAGGCAATGTTTTCAAGGATAAGATCGACAGTCTCATCGATTGGTTCTGTGAAAAGACCGCCAATTAATGTACATAAAATTAATATTATGCAATTTGTTTGTGTCCATAAATTTATCTCCGAGATCTATACGCTATACGTATATGGTTTTTTTTTTTCCTGTTCCTTCAATACTTCAGTTCCAGATCTTTCATAAACCCCCTCTTTTTCGGTCATGTCTTTAACAATTCAGGATCTTCTCACTGCATTGTTTCTTGGCTTTCTCCATTATGCCACCTACTTACTTTCTGCATCTCTGATTCATCGTACTCTCTTACCAATGTTAGGTAAAGACTCCCGGACTGAAAACACCATTAAATCGGTCAATGGAAAGCTCTATAAATTGGACTTCCCCTACAGGATACGCACATCTCCCCAGTCTAGGTGGAAACCCAAATCTGCCAAGCTCAACGGCTCTTTGACATCCATCAATCGGCTTTTGTTCAACGTTATAATCTCATTTTCATTTCAGGTCACGTGCGTATTTCTTTTAGATGTATCTGGATTTCTTGATAATTCCATGAGGTCATTGGATTGGAAAATTACTCTAACAACTCTTATAGTTTTGCTTTCCTACGTTGTCCCCAGCTGGACGTTTCAGTGTTACGGTTACATCAAATATGACTCTGAAAACCAGCATCAAATAGCCACTAAAAGATTCGCTCTATCTTATTTAATGGTCCTTACAATTTGGATCGTGGCCATAAAAATTTACTCCTCCATTTTCATTGGAACATCTTCTTTGATGAGGTTTTCTCAAAGAGCTTTCTATGGAATCTCTGTTTTGGGTATCAGTTGCCTTGCTGCTTTGAATGGTACTGGTTGTATTAGCTCGATATTTAGTTTGACACGTGCTCAGAAACACGTGACCAAGGAAGATATTTCCAAGATTGTTGAATCTTTGAAGAGTACTGAAGGGATGATTGACAGCAGACGAAGCATGGAGACGGAGTTAAGACTACTTGAGAGTAGTTATGATGATTTAGTTCGTAGATTAGAAGATCAATTGGTTGATTATAAACGAGAAATGGAGTGGCAGACGGCGTACGGACGAATGAATCGACTTTCTGAGTTGGGATTCTCGATCTACTGCATGTATAGAGTGGTAACAATCCTACTAATTCAACTGCCAACAATCGTTCTTTCGAGCTGGGGAGTTATTGGACGTCAGCAGGCGGAGACGGATCCTTTATCTACTACTATATCACGTCTTGTGGTACGGTTCATTAACGATCAATACGATGAGGATCAACTCTCGGTGATTATCAACATGACTTTTGCGATCTGTTTGTTTGTCTGCTCATTCAAAGGGGTGGTGATAACGTTTTCGAAGCTCAGTAAACCAAGTCATATGGCAGTACTTGGAAGATTATACGAGCTCTTTGTTGCCGAGACTACAGGAATTTATGCTCTTTCTACGATGATGATTTTGCATAGAGGAGGACTTCCGAGTGGGTTGATAGAGGGATTTTTCGGAAACGATCAGTTGGGAGCCGACTTTGTCAACATCTTGTACACGAAGTGGTTTGGAGTGAGTTGCATAGTAAGTGGGATAGGCTTCGGAGTGATGAAATGGATAAACAGACATAATTCTGAGTATTTGGACGATTGGGACGAGGAAAAGTTGGTATAAAGAAGTTGTTGTGACAGAAATATATTAATAATTGGACATACATAGTATGTAAAATAGCAGGGTTAAACCCCTGAAAGATCAACTGGTCTATTCTTCTATTAGCATCATCATCTCTAATTGGCACACTGATAAAAACACACACAGACGCTGAAAGAGTGATGAAGATAAAGAAAAACTGAACAGTTGATCAGACATTGAGGAGTAACCCCAGATTGCGGATAAGTAAGAATAGCTTAGTAAAGACGGAGGACAAGAATGAAGACTGAGATACACTCAGTTCTTGTCAGAAGATGAGCCCTCCTTTGAATTTTCTTCTACCTCGGCGTCCTTCTCAGCAGTAGTGGCACTAGTGACATTGGCGACATTGGCTCCATTGACTCCACTGGCCCCACTGGCCCCATTGGCTCCACCGACTTCGGTATCATCATCAGCATCATCGTCGTGCTCCTCCAAGAACAAAACTTGTTCATCAGCAGTCAAGTTATCGAAGATCTTCTTCTCCATGTCAGGGATTTGAGCCATACCATAAACACAAATGACAACACAACCGAGAATACCAGCAATACAAGAGAAGACGAGAGCAACAATGCCTCTGGCAGTAAAACCAGAAGGAAGGTTCTTAACTTGGACGTTTTGGTTCTTCAAGTTGAGGTAATTCTCGGTATTATTAGCAGCATTACCAATGTAAGGAGTTCCAGCAGCTGAACAGACATCCTTCCAGTTATCAGAAAGAGACTGCTGAGCCTGAATGGACTCTGGATCCTCAATAATCGTCAAACCCAAACCTTGAATCAAATGCCAATCAATATGGCAATGGAAGAACCAAACACCAGGGTTATTGGCCTTAAATCTGAGCACGAAATAGGACTGTGGATTAACATAAAAAGTATCTCTTCTCATTGGATACTCTGGAGCATCATAAGGAGCACTTTCGTTATAAGGAACAGGTTCATCCTCATCCAAGTAACTTGGACCTCTCTCAACCACCTGGAATACGTGACCATGAAGATGGAAAGGATGCTTACCGGTATCATTATTATTGAGAACAATTTCAACAATTTCGTCCTTTTGAAGAACAATTGGATGGGTACTTTCACCATAAACCAAACTATTGGTAGCATATTTATCAGCAGAAAGAACAGTACCCAATGTAGGAACCTTAGGAGCAACGTAAGAGATGTTATTGAAAAAGGCATAGTTCATACCATTTCCTAAGTTGTCCATAACAACGTCAATTTTGATCTGGTAATCATAGTCCTCGTACAATTCTTCCGGTTCAACTGGAACCAAGTAGAAATCGTTCAAGAAGTCGGTGTCATAATTATCAGAAATGTATTCCTCGGGCAATGGAGCACTCTTATTGTAAACGATAGCATCGGTGGAGTTTATAAAAGCCACACCGGTTAAAGTATCCAACATATCTTCGTCCATCTTCTGCATGAATGCATAATTCTTCGAGGTATCGTTCTTTGTATGAATCAAAACGTCATATCTCTGAGCAGCAGTGATATAGATGATCTCTGTTTCGTTTGGCTCCACATAAACACCATCAACTGCCACCACAGTGAATGTATGGTCCTCCATCCAAAGATACTGTGAAAGGAAACCTCCAGTATTGACGATACGCAAAAAGTAGGTGGTATCAGGCTTAACGTTCCAAACACCATTGAATGTCTCGTTGAAAAGAAGTGTCTGAGGAATAGGCTCTGCTCCAGTTGGGTTGTAGAGACTCATGAAAGCAGGAGTAAGCTCAGAAACAGTTTTGTGGTACCAGTCAGAAACACTAACGACAACTTCTTCATCATAATCAAATGGCATATCTTCGGTATCCTCAATAACAAAGGAACCACGCATACCGTCCATATATTGACCAGAAGAATGTGAATGATACCAATAGGTACCAGCTTGATCCGGAACAGTGAAGTTATACACCATAGTCTCGTTAGGGGGAATCTCACATTGCGTCATCAGAGGAACACCATCGTACTCGTTGGTTCCGTTCTGGAACAAACCGTGGAAGTGCAAAGAAGTGTTCTGGTTTTCTAAGTGATTGGTCAAACTGATGATAATACGATCTCCTTTCTTTACATTGATACCAGGCCATGGATAGTCGCCGTTACATGTAACTACTTCACGTTCGTAAAGTCCATCTGGATTTTCCTTACCCCATTGAGCTGTCCAGTTATAACTATGAACTTTTTGTTCTGCAAAAGCCCAGCCTGCAAACACCAATGCGCTCAATAAGTGAGTGAACTTCATGATGAACAGTAGAAACGTAGCTACACTTATTTTTCTATTTTTTTTTACCTGACTGTAAAAGTACTTCATTATATATCGAGCAGATGGGAAAAAATCATTCATTGAACTCCCATCTCCCATCAATTTTCAACCTTTCTTCATCTCTTTCCATTCATTTTACCGTCCTCGCATTGTTTTCTGTCTGCATATTTTTCATGCATAATATTTTTAAGATTTCTGTTCGGTGAACATTGCTTTTTTTTTTATGGGGTGAAACTTTTTATGCTTAATATTTATTGCTTAATGGCATTCATCAGTTCGTTGTTCCAAGGGGTTCCAAGGGGTTTCCACGAATTCCAAGGAGGTTGCTAAGGAGGTTGCTGAGGAGTTTCCAAAACATTCCTCTGAGGCCCAATTCCGTCGGTTCCATCAATCCCACTAGATCCTATCGATAAACTCCTTCTCATGGACCCCTTTCCTTAGCCGTACTGATCGTTTTGATAATAAAATGAACTATGCTGATTTCCTCTTTCGGACACAATTTCGATAAAGCCGAGCAATGTTTCTTTTTTCCCAAGGCGGTGCTGTCCTCCGATGTCTCCATGAAGTTTATTGACGACACAATTATTCTATGTTAATTGGTGGATATCTCGATTGTTTTTTGTTGATCACGTGCTTTTACACCAGGTTACAATAAATGTGCATCCGTACACCATGATGCGCGTCTTTGGTCGAAGCCATTTTCCATTTTTCACTTAGCGCGTCTGTTTCTTTGTAAACTGTCGAACTATCAAACATTGAACTGGCAGGTTTCGCCACAATATGGACAGATTTCTTTCATTTGCATCAAAAAAGAAGTCAAATTCCAGCATATCTGGTCAGCCAATTCCTATAAATCTTGATGATGAGCCTGAGACTAGCGTCAAATCAAAGTCTCCTGCGGAGATATTTCAACAATTCAAGGAAAAAGACTTGGCCCTCCGGACCCACCGGACCCACCGGACTTACCCGGATCAGCAGGATCAGCAGGTCCATTCTGATTCCACCTACGTTGATCTTAGTGACGAAGATGTGGTGGATCTCACAGACATTCATCAACGTCCTCAAACTGCATTTAGTGATAGTCGATCGACGGGTCTATTAAATCGTCGATCGGCGCACCCATCGACATCGATTTCTTCTATTTTAATGCCCGTTAAGACTCCCAGGAAACAGTTGAAGGTATCATTCAAGGTTGATCCCAACCTTATGTCACATGTATTGCGTCATCAGCCTAAGTCGGCCACAGTTCTATTTTTCAAAGAGATTTCTGACCGTTTCGAACTATTGGAACACGATCCAAGCCGAAAACGAATCAAAAAGCATATGGCCCTGCCAAAATTGAACTGCCACTTCTTTTTACTACAGGATGAAACCGATAAAAGACAACTGAGCCAACTATACAATCGAGAGACCTTAAAAAGTCTAATGAAGAAGCCTGAATCACGTGATTATGAGCACGTGATATTTTCATTTCAGGACCATATTTCATTTTTCCGTGACTATGAAAGGAGTAGAACTAATATTAAAGAAGAACGATACAAGCAATTTTATTATCTCGATGAAGAAGATGTTGTTATAAAACGATCTGAAGGACCCTTGGCACGGTTTTCGGGTATAAAGACAGTAAAGAAGTATAAAGAGGATAAAAGGTCGCAATGGTGCGATCTTTTCGAGCCAAAAACGCATAGAGATATATTACAGCGAAGGAGGATTCGAGAACAGATGGATAAATGGATTATAGAGGCATTTGAGAAGCTCAAAAAGGTAGACAAGGTGAAAAAAATGGGTATTTTGAGCAAGAAACGGCATAAAAAGATACGATACACGGATCACGATGATTTGGATGACTTTATAGTAGATGATGAATACGATGAGGTTGTAGAAAAGGCTATCAGCGGGAAATTTATACCATCTTTGATCATTTCTGGGCCTGCAGGCTGTGGTAAGACAAGCTCCGTATATGCCATAGTGAAGGGAGAACTCGGGGGAGAAGTATTTGAGTTCAATTCATCGCAACCAAGAGGTAAAAAAGACATCAACTTCTATTTGAAGCAGATGGGTACGACCCAAACTGTAAATCGTGGTATAGCGATGTCACGTGACCAAACAGCCATTTTATTCGACGATGTGGACCTTATAGATGATGAAGACGCAGATAAAGAGTTTTGGAATGGAGTTACAGACCTTCTCAGCTACACTTACAGACCAGTTATATTTACGACAAATGAGTTGAACAAGATTCCCGAGAATATTGTCGATCAATCAACCATTTTGAATTTCGAAAATCCGTCACGTGACGTTTTAACACGTTACCTGAATAGAGTGGCGGCCTGTCGAGGATTCAGATTTACAGACCACGTTTTGAGACAGATGGAACGGGGCGGGTTGAGGGGCTCGTTGATGCAATTGCAGATGCTTAGCTATCGATTCGAGATGTTGGAGGTGGGAACTGTGATTGTAGAGGCTGAAAAAGACGTTGTGAAGGAGAAACCTCTGGCTCAATTGGACCTTGAATACGATCTGAGATGGTGCGGGCTTAACGAAATGTCACATGATCAGAAATCATCTGATCGAGCATCACCGTATCAATTGTCACGTGATTCAAAATGGTGCAAGGAGTATTCTGAGATTACTCTTGATTTTTATTCTTCGAAACTATTTGACAGTGGTAGTAGGAATAGGAAGGCACGGTATTCCAGTGGAGATGATTATCTGACATTGAATATAGGGTCGAGTTTTGAACGACTCAGTAATAGGATATTTGCTACGGAACTATCACCTTTTATTAGATCGATGGCCCAACAAGAAGCCAGCAGAATTAAATCTGGTTTAAATCTGACAGAGAGAAGGTTTGAGATGGAACCAAGTGAGAAATTAGAGGTGTTAACGTGAGATAGGCTACTAAATGTATACCCATTAATGAATAAATGCTGGACATGCATAAATAAATAATGCATATGCATAAATACCGCTTCCCGATTAGTCACCGAAAATTTTTACTAAGAGATCCATTGTTATTGGCTGAAATGGCTGAACATGGATCGGGCCATTTAACGATTTTTCATCTTTTCTGTACACTTTCTTCTTAATTTCTGTTAGATAGCACAATGTTAGCTATCCGATTAAATGCAAAGGCACGGATCAGTGGCCTCAGAGGCATGGCCACTGCTGCTTCGACGTCTACGTCTCCATATACTGCTCCTAGGGGCTTTGAAACCCGTACACCACCGTATGGACGACTGCTTAAGAATCTTGGCCGGATAAGACAGGTGCTTCGTCCGGATACGAAGCTCACCTTGGCGGAGAAGATTCTCTACTCGCACCTGTCTAATCCGGAAGACATGGTGGCGGCGGCGGTCAACGGAGACATTTCCAATGTTCGCGGCAAGCAGTACTTAAAGTTGCGGCCCGACAGAGTAGCCATGCAGGATGCATCCGCACAGATGGCCATGTTGCAATTCATCACATGCGGCATGAAATCTACCGCGGTGCCTGCATCCATTCACTGTGACCACTTGATTGTTGGCCGCGACGGTGCCGCCAACGATTTGCGGCGGTCCATCGCTACCAACGAAGAAGTTTTCAATTTCCTCCAGTCGTGCGGCGAGAAATTCGGGATTCAATTCTGGGGTCCTGGTTCTGGAATCATTCACCAGATTGTCCTAGAGAACTTTTCGGTTCCAGGTCTTATGATGCTTGGAACCGATTCGCACACGCCGAATGCGGGTGGTTTAGGAGCCATAGCCATCGGAGTGGGTGGCGCAGATGCCGTTGACGCTTTGACGGGAACCCCCTGGGAATTGAAAGCTCCGAAAATTTTAGGTGTTGAACTTCGCGGCAAGATGAGCGGTTGGACTTCGCCGAAAGACATGATCACCAAACTTACTGGGGATTTGACGGTTCGTGGCGGAACGGGATACATCGTTGAGTACTTCGGTAAAGGAATTGAACAGTTGGGTTGCACCGGTATGGCCACGATCTGTAATATGGGTGCCGAAATCGGTGCTACCACGTCGACTTTCCCGATGCAAAAATCGCACTTGGATTATTTGACCGCCACGGGCCGCGGTCCTGTTGCGGATTTGGCGGCCAAGGTGAATGCGGAGACGGGATTTTTGAAGGCGGACGAGGGTGCTGAGTACGACAAAGTTTTGGGGATCGATTTGTCGGAGTTGGAACCGAGCGTCAACGGGCCGTTTACCCCAGATCTCCGCACTCCGATCTCCGCGTTGAAGAAAACCACGACCAGGGAAAAGTGGCCGCAGAAAATCACGGCGGGTCTCATCGGTTCTTGCACAAACTCGTCTTATCAGGATATGTCGCGGGCGGCATCGTTGGTGCTACAGGCGGAGAGGGCGGGCATAAAGCCCAAGATCCCATTTTTCGTGACGCCTGGTTCGGAGAGAATCAGAGCTACCATCGCCAGAGACGGACTTATAGATATTTTCGAGAGAAATGGAGCCATCGTCTTGGCCAACGCGTGTGGACCTTGCATTGGTCAGTGGGATCGCGGGGCGGATGCTCCAAAGGGCGCCAACGTGATCTTTACATCTTTTAATCGGAATTTCAAGGCCAGAAACGACGGTAATCGTCAGACGATGAATTTTTTGACGTCTCCCGACATCGTCACTGCCATGATTTATTCTGGCCGGATGGATTTCAATCCTCTCACCGACACGATTGACCGTGTGGCCGCCAAGCCATTCAAGTTTTCGCCACCAGTCGGCGAGAATCTCCCAGAGCGCGGGTTTGTCGCGGGCCGCGCAGAATTTTATCCAGAGGCCTCTCCGCAACCGCAGTCCACGGTGGAAATCGCGGTGGACCCAGAAAGTGAACGTCTCGAGATATTGAAGCCGTTTCCGGACTGGACAGGTTTAGAACTCAGTACAACGGTGATTTTGAAGGTGAAGGGTAAATGCACCACGGACCATATCTCGGCGGCCGGACCCTGGTTGAAATACAAGGGTCATTTGGGCAACATTGCACACAATACGTTAATAGGAGCAGTGAACGAGGAGTCTGGAGAAGTGAACAAGGCTTATGATTTCGACGGCAAAGCTTATGGAATACCGGAGTTAATGCAAAAATGGAAAGATGAGCGGAGACCCTGGGTGGTTGTGGCGGAACACAATTATGGAGAGGGCTCCGCTCGCGAGCACGCGGCATTGCAGCCGAGATACCTTGGCGGAGAGATAATTCTAACCAAGTCATTCGCCAGAATCCATGAAACAAACTTGAAAAAGCAGGGAGTGTTACCGCTCACTTTTGCGGACGAATCCGACTATGACAGGTTAAGCAGCGGCGACGTTTTGAGAACGGTTGATTTGAAAGAAATGATGGCCAAAGGAGGAGATAATGGCGGTATTATTAAGTTGGAGGTGATAAAGAAAAGCGGAGAAACGTTTGTTATAAAAGCTAAGCATACTATGTCTGAGGATCAAGTTGAATGGTTTAAAGCTGGATCGGCCATTAACTATATAAGGCGGGAGAACATAAAGAGGCAGCATTGATTTTAGTTGCTTTGATAGCTTTAAGCTTTAATTGATTTTAATTGCTTTGATAGCTTTAAGCTTTAAGCTTTAATTGATTTTAATTAGCTTTAATTAGCTTTAATTGCTTTAATTAGCTTTAACTGGCTTTAATTAGCTTTAATTGGCTTTAATTCACCTTGATCAGCCTTAATTCACCCTTTTTGAATCAATTGGCTCTAACTATTTTGTATGCTGGAGTCCAGAAGAGAGATGAGGTCTCAAGGTGTTTAGTGATTAATGCTTTACAGAATAGTTCATTATTTGGTTAAAAATCAATTCTTCACCGTAAACTTGACTGAATAATTCATTAACGCTTATAATTGATGATTGATAATCAAGCAAAGTCTTAATACTGAATTTTTTATTGCTTAATGATTATCACTTAATGCTTAATGCTTAATACTCAAGCAGAAGTTTTAATACATAAATACTTGATGCTTATGATTGATGCTTATAATTGATGCTTAATACTTAATGCTTATTACTTAATGCTTATTACTCTATACATAAATACTTAATGCTCAAGCAAAAGTCCTAATACTCAATACTTATACTTAATGCTTAAATACTTATTACTCAATACCTAATATTTAATGCTTAGCATATAACACATAATTACTTAATGCTGAATGCTTATAATTGATTCTTAATACTTCATGCTTAATGCTTAATGATTAATACTTAATGCTTATAATTAATACTTCTTATTTAATGCTTAACTCCTAATACATAAATACTTAATGCTGAATGCCTACTACTTAATACTTATAATTGATGCTTATTACTTAATGTTTAATGCTTATAATTGATGCTTAATGCTTATTACTTAATACATCAATATTTAATTAGTACAAACTCACCCGTTTAGCTCACCCGTTTAGCTCACTAGCTTGGATCAGCTTGGATCAGCTCAGCTCACCCGCTCAGCTCACTACGTTCGCTGAGCTACGTTCCTGAGCTATGTTCGCCACGCTCGTCAACGTCTCATCAGTAACAGTCCCAATACTACCCTTATCAGAACCCTGATCTCGAGGTTGAACAGTACAACTCAACTTCCATGCCCGATCCTCTTCTCTAGCATTGTTCTGCTTAACCTTCCAAATCTCCAAGAAAATCATCTCCTGTAAACATGGAACTCCAGAGATATCAAACATATCAGCAAAATTCACATCGTCATCCATTGGAATCTCTTTTTCAAGGTTTCGAATGGCCTGTGAACGCATCTGCTCAGTATCTACACTATTATAAATGGCTCCCAGTTCTCCAGTATCAGTATAAGGAACCTGAAGAGTCTGAATATCCGCAATAATCTGTGTAATCTTGAAGAATTTGTCGATATTAATCAACTTTTCGTTCAAAAATGACTTGGAATTGTTCCGGAAGTTACCATTCCCATCAACTACAAAAGTAAGGTCTTGTAAAAACAACGAAAGATACGGAACGATCGGGATTTCCAAGTCGTCTTCCAAATTCGACTGGAGAAAGTCTCTCAACTTGTCTCGATAGACATTATAGTTCTTTTCTGGGTGGATTATCGACGCCAAATAATGGAACAAGTCCCTATATTTGTCGCTGAGCCCTTCCCAAATGGACTGAACACGTGTAATGAGGAAGCTTTGTAGCGACGTCATTATTGATGCCAAAGAGTTAAAGTTTCGGAGATAGAGACATGAAATAGCCACCTTAAGCCAGCACTTGAAGTAGTGTGCTCTTCTCTTCATCTCAATGTCTGGTTGAAGGACACTTTCGATCACATATTCACTCAAAAGGTTGGTGAAGAGCACCGAGCGTTGGATGTTGGGCGACAAATTAAGGTGGAGCTTCTTAGTAGTGAAGTTCTGGTTCAAGAGCTCACTCACTTTGACACAACAGAACATCTTAGACTCTATAAGAGTGAGCTGTTTGGCCAATTCTAAGCCATTAAAGTTGAGTAAAATGAGCGACTGGTTGAGGCACTTCCAGGACTCCTGTGACGTTCTCCACCACGATTCAATCAGGGACGAGGTGTCCAGTGGAGTGAACGAAAATGTGTCAGGGGACTTGCCCGACTCCTCCGCGTCTCCCGTCCAGTGGTCCCCCAACATACGTCTATACGAAATAACTACAGTCTTCATTAACTCCATCTGTTGGCTGGTGAGGAGAACGGAGCTACTGGTTCCGTCCGACAATTCGAGGTGCATTCCTAAGTTGAGAGACTTCCTGAACGAAACACCTCCGCTCTTCGGAGCCGCGGCCGCGGCGGTGGCCCCGTCGGCGGTGGCCCCGTCGGCAGTAGCCCCGCCAGCGGGGACGGTAACCCCGCTTTCCCCCTCCTCCGCCTCCGCCTCCTTCACCTCCTTGAGCCCGTAACTATCGATATCATCCATAAACGAGTTGTACGCATCGAGCTCAGACATGAGGGCTCCCCCATTGAGATCGTGAAGCTGTGAGATCCGCAGAATCTGCTTCTTGTGCAACTTCGGGGAGATCTTTCGCGGAAGAAGCTGCGAATCGCTATCGATGTTGTTACTGTAGTTCAACTTGTCTCTCATCGTTTCCACGGGCGGCTGTCCGACCAACCTGGAGGCCACCACAAGAAGTTGGTAGCCCTCGACTGGCATTTTCGGCTTCACTCCTTCGTTAAAGAAGTTGATGAGCGGAGCCAAGAGAGCGTAGTCGGACCGCGGTTTCCAATACGACTCGAGCCAGAGCTGGAAGGCCTTACACACGAGTCGGCGGCGGGCCTTTATGCGCGAAGCCTGGGAGGAAAATCCCGCCGAGGCGGAGTTTTCTTTGGCGGCACTCTGCCACATGTCGCGGACATCGAAGCGGCGGATCAATTCCTCGAGAAGCATCGATCCGTTGGCAAAGATGCGGAACGTGAGGAAGAACGTTGATGTGAAGAAGTAGCTTGGCGGATGTGACTCGTCGGTCAGAAGAGCCACCAAGGCACGGAAAGAAGCGCCCAGAAGCTTTCCGTCTTCCGCGCGGAGAATGTCTGCTTCGGAGTTGTACGAGAGGTCCGAGTCGGCATCGGCGGAATCAACGACTCCAACTTCGACTCCGCTTTCACCACCAGCACCGCTCTTGCCGCCAACTCCGACCAACTCCTCAAATTCTCCGCCCTCGTTAATGAACGGCGTATTTTCCTTGGATGAGATGCCCGCCAAAAAGTCCAAGCCGTCATCACTAATCTGCATGTCACCGCTGTTGCCCGCTCTAAACACGGAGAACCGTTTAGACACCCGCGGCGTGGCGGTGCTCCGCTTACGATACTCGGACACCTGGCGGCGAACTCCCTTGTCTCCCATAAGACCAACCGAACACCGCTGCACAAAGTCCGCCGGTGAGATTCCCATCTTGACATAGTTTGGATACTTTCTAAAGGCCGGTAAGTGTAGTTCCGCCGTCGCCATAGTCGAAAGAAGCGACTTGAGAATGCGGTGAGATGTAGAAGCAATACCGATCATCTTACAGGCATTGATAACGATGGCTCCGCCTTCCCGCGAATAGAAGTAGAGTCCTTTGGAGAGTGCAATTGCGGAGGCACCTTTGGCGGAGGCCCTGGCGGAGGCCCTGGCGGAGGCCTGCGTAATGGAGCCGCCGCGGGATATATTGCTGTTGGCCCTCTCCGGTAGATTGTTCTGAATCTTCCGCCGCGTGGCCACGTCAATCATAACGCGGACAAACGAGTTCAACTCGTCGACAACCTGCTCGAGTTTAGAAGCGTTAGAATCAAGAGCGCGAAGGCGGGCCACCACTCCAGCAAAGCGGCCCTGTAACGAGGCGCCAATAGGTGTTTCGGAAGAGGTCAGAGCGGAGGTGAATGCGGCGGTAATGTCTGTGGTGTCGGCGTCCGCGGTGGCCCCATCGGCGGAGGCCCCATCGGCGGTGGCCCCGTTGGCGTCCGCGTCCGCAGCATCGGTCAACTTGGCCTTGATCCACTTCATAACAAACACCTCCTCATTGACCATCAAGTTGATCTGGCCAACTACAGTCTCCAATACCCGACAGCCCTGGACGTTGTGCTCGACCAGATCGATACGGCCCGAAATCATACTCAACCCCGACACCAACTGATCGTAGATCTCATTGGCGCGGTAGCCGACAAGCGGCGGCCGCTCCAAATAAATCAAATCAAATGTAAATGTGGACAATTCCTGGCGGTGCCGCTGCTCTTCGGTATTGTCCAGATCCAAGTCCGCGGTCTCCGCTCCCCACACTTCCAAAAACGCGGCGGCCCGCTTCAAAACATCGAATGTGAGCAGTTGGAGATACTCGATTTTACTCGGGTCCATCGTGTGCATATATTTCTTGGCTTTGGCCATGAGGTCCGACCACGAGCGGAGCAGTTTCTTCCGCCTCCGCCTAACGATTGGTTTCCGCTGGACGATGGTGTTGCTACGCGAGATACAATCGGTATCGATGAGAAGTTTCCGCACACCGTCGGTGATTCCGTTGAAGCACTCAACGTCGAAAACGTAGCCCCGCAAGTGGCCGCTTAGATAGAACGGTTTACTTTGTGGGTTGAGAAGGAATTTTCCCGCGTTTCGGAAAAGCACGCGGAGCGGCAGGCGGGATGATGCCAGCTTCTCATTATGTGTGCGTCCCTCCGACTCCGCCAAAGAGTCCTCCACGGCGGACTTGAAATAGTTCATCGGAACCCATCCGCGCTGTAGAGAGTCGACTAGAATCACTTCTCCCCATCCCGACTCATCGAGGTTGTAGGTGAAGGCGATGTCGTTCTGACCGAAGGAGAGGCAGATGGCGGCATCGTTGTCGGAGTCCAACGTGGAAGCGTTGAAGGGATAAGTTGCGGCGACAAAGAGGGCGGAGGCATCATCGGGATCAAACATGTCGGGTGTCAACGTGTCGGTGGTGTCGGTGTCGCTCATCAGGACGGAGCCCGCGTCGGCGGAGAGAAGTGAATCGATGGCGGACTTGGACGCGATTGAAGACGCGTTCGGTGCCGACGAAAACGATGCCATGATCCGCTGCACTGAACCAGGAGATGCGGCGGCGGCGGCAGCGGCAGCGGTAGCAGACGCGGAGGCGGCAAATCCCGCAGAGACACTCGCGAGCTGACCTGAAGATTCCGACATGTCGGAGTTTGCGGCAACGCCTGTGTTGGCTATGCGGCTTCCACGCGGTAGGGCGGAGTAAATGCTTGAAGAGACGGAGATCACATGGGTCTTCGGGTGGCTGGCGGGGCCAGAATTGAAACTCTGGGCGGCGTCACCAATCGGCGGCATCTCTTTACTCCGAACAACTTTGCCGCCGTCGGCATTTCCTTCAGGAATCGAAGCAAGCGGAACAGATACTCGGCTTTTGTTTACCGCCTCTGAATAAATACTTGATGCCCCGCTTTGATGTTTAAACAGCGGGTTGGTGAACCGCTTGTCATCATCGGCGTCTACGTCCGCGTCCGCGTCCACGTCGGGAGTGTCCACTATGGTGAACGCCGACGAGGAGGTCCTTCTTTCGGAGTCAAAATTTAGTTGCGTCGGAGAACCGGACACCGCCGCGGTGGCGGTGGCGGGGATGGAAAATGAAAGAGAAGATGAGGAAGACGAGGATGAACGCGGAGAAGAGGTAGATACGGCGGCGGCGGCAGCGGCAGCAGCAGTTCCCTCCGCCCCCGCGATTCCCCCGCCTCCGCCCGCACTCAACATGCTCTCAAGAGCGCGCTTAAAAGTCTCCCCGCTCTCCGCCTCTTTCGGCAAATCAGGAACCTTCGACATCACCACAGACTTTCGTATCGGAGCACCCAAAGAACTGTGACGTGACCCGGCACCATCGGCGGCTCCGCTAACTGTGTCGGAAGTAGACTCTAACTCACCCTCAAGACTCTCAAATGTCATCTCCCGCTGTAAATCCACCGACGGTGAATTGTTCAACGAATCAACAATCTCGTGGTACCGCGAACCATTCGGATCATTGAATTGAGCATCTTCATCTTCGAATTGAGCGGCGCCCCGTTGTCCAATCCAAGAACCAGGCATCTTGGTCAATCGCTGACTCAGATAGTTGAAATCATCTTGTGTCACGTGATTTTTCGGGTCGCGTGATTCTGGTCCGGTGATATTCCCGTTTTCACGGGGTGTCGAATCCAACTCTGCACTCTTAGAAGGTTGAGGTTGATCCTGACTCTCATCTTTATCCTGTATCTTGGGGAGTAAATTGTCCAAGTTTTTGCCAAGTTTATTGACAGTGACTTGCTTAGCCAATTGAGCTGAAGTATGAGAATTGAGATTAGGATCTAAATTTGGGGTTGGGTTGGACGGATCGAGGCGAGAATTGTCTAAATTTGGTTGCTTCATGGTTGAATTTAAATTTGGTGATGAATTTCGCGACGAATCTGAATTTGAGGTTGAAATGGAGATCAATTTGGATGTAATAGTAGTAGAATCCGGTTCAAATGAGTCAATATTCTTGGTAAGAGCCCTTTTAGTAGCTTCTTTAGCCATTTGAGCCTTTTTAAAGTTACTAACCGAATTGGTTGCAATCTTTAAAGGTGAAGTAGCTTTTGAATTAGGAGTTAAAGCATCAAAAACGGCATCTGTGTTCTTTGGTGTCTTGTAAGGATCCGAAGTTGGTCCAGAAGGCGGTACAGAACCTCGATCTGAACCTTGTTCAAACGTGAACTCGGTAGCCATCTCTTGATTAAGGAAAAAATTTGGATCAATTACCTAGAAAGAACGTCTTGTTGCTTGAAGAAATAGCTTCGAAAAATTTGCAAAAACGCGTCTGAGAACTTCCTATTTAGGCCTAATTGAAATTATCCTAAAGGGGTAATTCTACGGGGTTAATTGATGCATCACCCAATGAGGTAATAGGGGAGTAATTCTTTTTAAGACTGCTAATTTATCTCTATAGTTAAAAATCACCTCAAATACCCTTCACTATCTCACAAACCTTCTCTCCCAATTCTGTACAATCATCTTCATTGGCTGCCTCTGAATAAACTCGAACTGCATCTTCTGTTCCACTAGCACGTACAAATGATCTTCCCTTACTATATCTTTTAACCACCTCATCAATCTTCTCTTGAACTCCAACAGGTTCAATTAGTCGTCTTTCTGCATCCGTAGTTTTAAAGACAAATCGATCGGCCACCTTCAACTTAAATAACTTATTGGCCAACTCGCTATAATCGTCTCCCCATTTCTCAACACTTTTCTTCATCAACTTTAGTGCTACAAGTACTGTAATTAAGTCACTGATTGAATCTCCTACTGCCTGATTGATCAAATCAACCAATAGAATCAACGTATCTACTGCTACCTGCTCTGAGGAGTTCTTGGCTTCATACTTCTTCAACTCTTCTAAGTACTTCTTTGAAAAAACAACCGTTCCATGGCCATTGGCCTCAAAATATATACCTACATCGAATTCAATAGCCTTTTCATGAAGATGCTTCACTCCTGTAGATGTAAAATAAACAGGAAGTCCCAATTTCTCGCGAATAAACTCAGTAGATGATCCATTCGAATAGGCAGTTTGTATAATTGCCGTGGTCACGTGTATGCCTTTCACGTGACACAATAACCCCCCTATCAAACTTGCAAAAAGTGTCGCGATTCTGTCCCCGTCCAAGAGCCGGAATTTACCTCCCTTATCCATGAAGTAGCACACTAATCGATCGGCATCTCCGTCAAAAGATGCATACAACTGGTCCGGGATTGGATTGCCAACACCATGTGGTAGCCTCTGATTCGTCTTAACGTAATCAGCTCCACAATCAACGTTTAATCTCAAAGGATGAGCGGTATCTCCATTAATCACGTGAAACGACATCACGTGATTCAACGCATTGATCTTTTGAAGTTTATCTCCTCCTATTCCATTAGCAGTGTCAACTGTAACTGCATCCAAACAGTCGTAGTTATTGATCTGAAGAATTTTCGTCACTGTTTTAATCAACTTATTGTAATAACCTTGTTCTGAGGCTACACCAAAAGAGCCATCGTTGCTACAACGAGTTATATAGTGAAGTTGGGGTGTAGTAAGCATTCCAAAGTCAGTGATATGACCATTCAAAGCATTAACACCGTCAATGACAGCACTAACAAGCCTAGGACCAGATTGACGTGTATCACGTGCAATTACAACCATAGGTACAATATCACGTGATTTCAAATAATTTTCTGGTAACCTTTCTTGAACCAGCTGGTTGAACTGATGCCAGTCTTTAGTGTTTGCAAGCTGATTGGCAAAGGGTTCCCAAGACTGAGGGAGCATCTCACCCATTGGATCAACGACTTTGACGCCGTTTTGGTCTGGAGGATTATGAGAAGCGGTGATAACAATACCGATAGTTTTACCGCCGAGACAAATTGATCTCAAAGTGGCAATAACGCCGACCTTGAAAGCCACAGAGTCCAACTGATCCCCAAAATATCTGAAACCCGCAGTTCCGTAAGCGTAATTGATACCAGAAGGAGCAGGGTATTTATTAAAAGCAGAATGAAGCGACATGACTTGCTACAGTAGTAAGAGAAAGAGTAAGAAGCAGAAGATCAAGGGACAGTTGATAAATACAAAGAGAAGACAGAACATGGACAGAACAGAACGGAAATGGAATGTAGTAAATAGATGTTGGATGTGGCGCAGTTGCGTGGCAGTGCAATTTGGTAAGAGATTTAACATCTGTGGCGGTGCAATTTGAGAACTTGGTAAGAGATCTCTTCTTCTTTATGGCACCTGCATTATCTGTCTACACCCGAGAAGAGATCCACGATCAGTATCCGGAGCTCTACTGTGAGCGAGAACAAGATGGGGGTAATTTGAGTCGGAAAAACTGCAAACTATTCTCATTGGTGCAGAATCAGTGTACATATGATGGAAATAAATGCGTTTGTGTTCCATTTAGGCGACTTTTTGCTCGTTGTTTGGACAAAGAGTTTGGTAGTCGACGAGAAGTGATTGGATACAAGCTTACACCTGCTCATGGAAGTCGGATGGTTGGACAGAACCTCAAAAACAGACGAGAGGTTTATCGAAACATAGAAATTACCGAAAAAGGAGATAATGAGTATGTGAAGATTCTTAATGGAGATAAGAAAGGGGATAAGGAGTTGTTGGAGGAATTTTTGAGGGCTGATAGGGTGTTTCAGAGGAAAGTTAAGGAGTATTACGAGAAGATGAAGTGATCGAAGCGACGATAGACGCGCCGATAATTGTATTTGTCGATTGCTTGTCGATCGTCGCGTCGACTATACATACTACCTATTCTTACTTCAACATATTAAGCTATATCCACTAAACTAACACCTAAAATGTCTCACCCTCCTCAGGCTGAGACAACTTTCTATTTAAACTCGAAGCCATCTCTTTCCTTAACTCTAACAACAAGATCTCCATGCTGTAGCTTCTCTTCCAATTCCTTAGTATGGGGAAATTATCGGGTTTGACACGACCACATGATTGGTCAACACAAGGCAAATTTATCTTAGAGATAAACTTAACCAAAGGAGGGGTATCGGGGTAAGTAGGCCCACACTCAATAGTTAAGGAGTAGATACGATTCTCGTGGGTTGAATTTGGAGGTCCCAAAATGGTGGCATTCCAATGAGTCAGAGTCATATCATCAGGATCACTTAGTCCATAGGAACAAGACTCTGCTCCGAGGCCTTTTTCACCCTTTTCGAGTTCTTCTAAAAGCTTGAAATTACGAGGACTATATTGTCAGTAATGTGGGTGCAATTGGGGGAGGTTTATGAGTTATACTTACACTTTGAACATGGTTGTAAGGAGGAACAGAGGAAGAAGCAGAGGTGAACTGGAACTGATGTATGAAGATTAATATTTGATGGTGCAGGGATGCGTTATTAAGAATGATGATAAATATCACGTGATATCAAACTGCATGACATATACATATATATATATATTTAAAGCTAAGAAAAGGGAACGCGTTGAATGGTTAAGAGATTAAGTAAGGTTGTTTGATTAGTATGGATGAAATAGAAAGATTAAAGAAGTTGAATGAGAAGTTATTTGAAGAGAATAAAGAATTACGGGGAGAAAATGAGCGGTTAACAGAGGAAAACCCTCGAAAACGAGTTAAAGTGTTGGAATTAAAGAACAATCCAGTGAACGAATTAAAATGGAAAAACAACTCGATGAACGAGAAGTTAGTTAAGGAAAACGAATGGTTGATCAGCAATCGAGCGGTTGGGAACACAACTGTTGAAAGACTGGAAATGGAGAAACACCAAGATAAGCTGGAGATAGAGCGATTACATAAGCAGTTAGAAAGATTGAAGGACAGATACAAGAAGAACATCAGACGATTTATGGAGATAGTTTATAAGATATTGGGATACAAGATTGAGTTTATTACGGAGGAGAGGTTACGAATTACACCTAAGCAGAAAAAAGAGAGTAGTATAGTGATAGATATAGGAGATTTGAAAGAGATGAGGTTAAATAGAGGAAAATTTAAGGATTTAAACTCGGAATTGGTCGACAATTTGGTGAAATTCTGGATATTAGACAAGAAAGAAATGAGTTGTTTCTTCAATGCCTTGAGTCTTGAATTGTACGAGCAGGAAAGGAAGGAGTAGCTGTGGTATTGGGGGTGCGGTGGTGGTGGGGGTGTACTGGGGGTGCTGAGAACTGCCGCTAATGCGTCGATTTGCGGGGCGACCGGGTGCGAAACCGGAGACAGAATGATCCGTTTTGGTCCGGCAAACGGGAAGGTCACGGAAAATCGTGACGGCACGTCCCACGGGGCAACACGGAAACGGGGCATTGCGGTGGAGGAGGCAACATGGAAACGGGGTAGCGCGGTGAACGGGACAACCCGGAAACGGGGCAACATGGAAACTTTGCAGCCCGGTGGAAATAAGGCAACCTGCACCCATCTACCCCGCAGATCTCCATACTATATAAACATGAAGAAATCGCCTATTTAATTTGCTATAATACAAAAGCGAAATACAGATCTTAACTACTAAACTTTTACAATGTCGTTTAGAAACATCGCTACCAGATCGCAATTGGCCACCAGGGCCTTTTCAGCCACCAGGGCTTATTCGTCGGGTTCAACGGTAAGTAGAAGAGCAAACAGCTACAAAGAGCGCCAATGAGCGACAAAGAGCGACAATAAGCGCCAGAGGGTTATCTAGTAATACAGTGTAATGGGTGTAATGGTTTGCTCAATGACTCACTCATTAGTGCTTATTTGCAAAATGTCGGCTCCGATAAGGTCACGCGTTTTAACAAAAGCAGATGTGGCTGATGAAAATCCGAAATACGATTACTAACAAATTATCTTAGGCTCTAAAAGAGAGATTTGCCGAGCTACTACCGGGTTGGCAATCGGAAGTTAAGGACTTGAAGAGTAAATATGGAGAGACGGTGATTGGTGAAGTGACGTTGAACCAGGCTTATGGTGGAATGAGAGGAATTAAAGGACTTGTTTGGGAAGGTTCTGTGTTGGATCCATACGAAGGTATCAGATTCAGAGGAAGGACGATTCCTGAGATCCAGAAGGTTCTACCAAAAGTAGAAGGAGGTGAAGAGCCATTACCAGAGGCATTATTCTGGTTATTATTGACCGGAGAAGTTCCTAGTTTTGAGCAAACCAAGTCTTTATCGGAAGATTTGGCCGCTAGATCGAAGTTACCAAAGCATGTAGAGGATTTATTGGACCATTGTCCAGCAACTTTGCATCCAATGGCCCAATTTTCCATTGGTATTAATGCCTTGGAATCGGAATCGGAGTTTGCCAAGGCTTATGCCAATGGTGTAGGTAAAAAAGAGTACTGGAAGTACACGTACGAGGATTCTATTAACCTATTAGCCAAATTGCCAACTATTGCAGCCAAGATCTACAGAAATGTGTTCAAGGACGGTAAAGTGGCTCCTGTAGATGGATCTGTTGACTACGCAAGGAACTTTGCTACTCAATTAGGCTTTGGATCTAACAAGGAATTCATCGAGTTGATGAGATTGTATTTGTGTATTCATTCGGACCACGAAGGTGGTAATGTGTCCGCTCATACTACTCACTTGGTCGGTTCTGCATTATCGTCGCCATATCTCTCTTTGGCAGCAGGTATGAACGGTTTGGCTGGTCCATTACATGGCAGAGCCAATCAGGAGGTTTTGGAATGGTTGGTTTCGATGAAAAAGGAGTTAAAAGGTGATTTTTCGAAAGAGAAGATCGAAAAATACCTTTGGAAGACTCTTAACTCCGGTAGAGTCATCCCAGGTTATGGTCATGCCGTTTTGAGGAAGACTGATCCTAGATATATGGCTCAGAGACAGTTTGCTTTGAAGCATATGAAAGATTACGACATGTTTAAGCTTGTTTCTACCATCTACGAAGTTGCTCCAAAGGTTTTGAAGGAACAGGGTAAGACCAAGAATCCATGGCCAAATGTTGACTCTCACTCAGGCATCTTGTTACAGTACTATGGATTGACTGAGCAGTCATTTTATACCGTTTTATTTGGTGTTGCAAGAGCTTTTGGTGTTCTTCCAGCCTTAATTATCGATAGAGGACTTGGATTCCCACTTGAGAGACCAAAGAGTTTCTCTACTGAGAAGTACAAGGAGCTAGTTGAGAGTCTTGCCAAGAAATAGCCAGGCTTATATACGATGTTTACTGAAGTACAATGTGTAGATAGCTTTTGACGCGTCGATCGTCTTGTCATTAACGATCTCGTCTATTTTATCAAGCGCTTAATATTTAAATAAATAAACACTAGAAGAACTTTTTTTTTGGCTGGTGAATTGATCTTAAAATATCTGGAGCTTTGTGCAACCGCTTGACCAGTTGTTTGACCAGTGTCTTGACCAGTTGCTTGACCAGTCGTGGCGTTTAATTGGCCTCTTATTGGGAGCTCTACAGCTTTATAGTGACAATGTCACTTACAGATTCATCATATTCATCGATCGACGATGATTCCGTTCTGCCGAGTGTTGGCGTACTTACTGACGCTACGAGTGACATGGAAACAAACAAACTACTTGATTCACAGTGGCTTAACGATGAAGATACTCTGGGAGATGCTGAGTCCACTGTCATAATGCACCATACTCCACCGGAACCGAATCAAGGTAACACCCGTGCACCAGCATATTCCATTTCTCCTTCCAATTCACCATTCACCATCCGAATCCACTCGTCCGTGTCAATTTTCATCTCCGAGACAGCCGAACTAGAGACCTCCATTGACTCAGCTCTTGACCAGTTCAAGTTCGCTCTGATTGGACTGTCCGAGACGATAAAGCCGACTTCGACTCCGTCCGCAGGATCAATTCGCACCACATTTTCCATCCTTATATCTGATACCCCCTACTACCACCTCATACACTCTCTACGGCCACCGCTATTGGCTAGATCGCTCCTCTATTATGCTCAATCTCATCTCTTTGAGCTTACATCCGTACACCAGAAGCTACTCATTCTTTTGGCCATCTCCGTCCTCAACATGCATCTCAACGCTCGACGTGTCGCACTCGGCGTTTACCTACGCGTGACCAAGAACCGTATGGTACAGTTTGTGCAGCTGAACGATCGTCTAGATGCAGTAATTGGCACCAAACTGAAAGCGCTATCGAATTATCGCTTACGTAATCAGAGTTTAGCATTGCAACGTTTATACGGGAACAACTGGACATATAAGCGGCAAAGACTACGCAATTCAGAATTCCGATTACGAAGTCTAATGAACACATTGATTGTGGCCTTCAACGATAGATTGACCAGACTATTACCGTTGATGGATGACTATAACGTTCTATACAGATATTTCCAACTGTACAAGATCGACGTTAGCAGTGAGCAGACTCTGTTTTTGAGGATTTTGAATCGACCAGAAATTTCAGTAAATGTGGGAAGAGAGTCTACCACAAGATTAAGGCCTCTCAGGCTTCGATCGTTGAATGTGGGAGGTTTGGGTCGATCGACGCAAGAGGCGATAGTACCATCTGTGAATTCTGTTCCTGAACTTAACCAGCTTCCCCCGGATTCCCTTACACTATTTAAGCAGCTTCGGCTGATACGAAAGATGTATATATGTTGCATTTTAACTCTTCTGGGCACGGGCAAGGTGCGAGCTGACGACGAGGAGGAAGAGGAAGTCGAAACGTCGGCGTCGTTTTTGAATTTTCTAAAAGGGAGGTTTAACGTCTCAGAAAAATATTTTAAGCACGTGACCCGAGCCACGCGACTTTTTCTCTGTATGAAGATGATGGAGCATATGGCAGAGTTAGTGAAGATTTTAGAGGGGGAAGTTGAAGAAGATGAAGTAATAAACGGTGTAGATAACTTGGATGAAGTCGGGGAAGATTATAGTATTGCGGAAGAGAGCGAGAATGAGGATTTAAGCGAGTTGGTGCAACTAATGGACAGTTTGAGCTACAAGTTAGGCATTTTGGAGCAGAATTCGAACACTATAAGCGTTTCGAAGGAGCTGAAAGGACTCAGGAGTGAATTTCAGAGGCTGTACGATTTATATGAAGAGAGTAGTGGAGATAATTGGAGAGAAGGGATAAAGAAGAGACGCTCTGACGAAATCAGTGACTTTAGAATTGGCCATAAAAGTGACCATAGAAAAAGCAGTGGTCTCAGCTTTGGTTTGTTGACAGTTGTTGATAAGGAAAACTGCAATAGTGATGAGGAGGAAATTGAAGGAGGACGGCAGGAAGCTAAAAACAAACTCTACGGGATGAGAGACATCCACTAATTAATGCACCCTGCATTAATTAGTTTTAAATGCATCACTTTATCTATCTACCCTTAATTTATGAACCTTATTCGTTCCCCTTTCGGAAGTTTCACACGACTACTGGTCGATCGTCAGTAAATTGCTTGAGCCGTTTTTCACCAATCACAAAGCAGAATTTTAATCGTCCTGCAGCTTAAGCTGCATGTCCCCCGATTCGGGCAGTTTCGGTTATCAGCGGCCAATCAAAGCTTTGCCACATCGATAAGGCGGACCGCCGTTTTCGTTCTCTAGCGGTGCGGAACCATTGATCCTGAAGACTCGTGAAGCGTATGTTTGATTCTACTGATTGAACTAACTTTTCCTAGCATCCTTACGATCTCGGCGCACCAATCTTTCCATCAATCGGAGCTCATCGTACTGTCAAATAATCGACTCCGATTTCTTAAGTCACCTTGCGGGCATCATTTACCTTTCTTTCTGTCTTCGCCGCCAACCAAACTTTTATTTTCTTTCCGCACATCGTTAAACTATGCAACGCAATTTCGGGTCTTTGTCGCAACCCGCGAGTCAATCACCGCCGTCGCTGCCGTCGCTGCCGTCTCCTGATCCTCTGGGCGACGTCTTAGGCGTCTCCGCTGTCATTGCCGCAGTCAATTCTAACACCGCCAACATCGCCGGCACTGCCATTGACACCACCACCACCGCCAACGTCTCCGACACCTCCGACACCTCCGCCACATCTTTGTGGAAGGTATATTCCAAAGCCAAGGCGGGGCTACCTTACCGCTCGCGGATGGAGAATTTAACATGGCGGCTGATGTACTTGAACATGCACAAGAGTTTTTATTATGGCGCCGCGAAAGCCACCGCGAACCCCGCTGCCGACATCGCCGACTTTGAGACCGCGAACGTCGAGCCCGCTATGTCGGACCGCCTTCATTCTACTGTGCGGTCATTTCAACCATCGTCTGTCGGCCATTCCAACTTGTCAGGCTGGCCGCAGTTTCCCGACTTGGGTCTAATAAACGGCGGGAAAACACCTCCTTCCGCATCCGCCATTGCACCGGCGGCATCGTCGCCCCCCGCGTCCTCAGCATATTTCTACTCCTCCGCAGCGATGGCTCCTTCGTCCCTTCCCGTGTCGGTGGATCGCCGCTCAGCTTCCACCGCGGACTTCAATTACATGGAACATATTAAAAACATCAGCGGCAGAACGAACATCGCCGCCGCTGCCGCCGACCGCGGTGGATCGCCAAACTCTTCCGCGTCTGGTTTCATGCGCAAAGAGATCTCTTCCGTCATTACGCCGCAATCTTCAAAGCTTTCTCAGTCACTGCGGAACGGAGGCGGGGTCGCTGGCGGAATTGCTGGCGGAAACGCTGGCGGCATGGTGCCGTCATTCGGCGGAGGCTCTTTTGGAGGTCCGCCCTCTCTTGTAGACAGCGCTGAACAGTCGCCAGACTTTGGCTTGGACTTTGATCCGCTGGCACTTGGCGGAGCTGGCGGTGATAACTTAAACGACGGCCATAATGGATCGCTCAGCGGCCCCTCCAACGGGTCTCCTTTTGGAACCGCCGCTTCC
The DNA here is from genome assembly GCF_011074865.1 of Brettanomyces nanus. Taxonomy (NCBI): domain Eukaryota; kingdom Fungi; phylum Ascomycota; class Pichiomycetes; order Pichiales; family Pichiaceae; genus Brettanomyces; species Brettanomyces nanus. The sequence continues at coordinate 687,067 of NC_052376.1, read as the reverse complement.
GCTGTATCGTCGTCGGTGCCGCCGTACCTCAACACTTCCACCAGCTTGACGAACATCGCATCCGCTGTACCGCCCCTAGGTTCGGCCCCCGCCTTACAGTTCGACCGCTCTTTCCATCCTCAGACTGTTTCTCAGTCTCAGTCGGCGTTCACTTATGACATGCTCGAGTCTCCGTCGCGGACTTCCAGCAGTGTAGGAGATTCTTCATTTAACCCGCGATTTCCGGGCCCAAACCCCGCCGCCGGACAGTTCCGCATCGACCCCGACGGCGATATGAACATGTTCGAAAGCAGCTTCCAGCAGATGTACTCCGATGGGGACTTGATCGGTTCCAGGGCCACCAGTGCCGCCAGGGCCGCCAATGACTTCAGGCCGCAAAACCCCCGCTCGTCCTCGCTTCGGCGATCGTCTACGCGGTCGCGGTTCAAGTCAAGCGGGGCGGAATCTCATAGTGGAACGCCGACCCCGGGCAGCTCCGACAATACCGCGATACCCCGCAAGTCGGAGGGAGAACAAATCTCTTGTACAAACTGCCATACGAAAACTACTCCGCTCTGGCGGCGGAACCCTGAGGGCCAGCCGCTCTGCAATGCCTGCGGTTTGTTTCTGAAATTACACGGCGTGGTGAGACCGTTATCGCTGAAGACCGATGTCATCAAGAAGCGGCAGCGGGGCGGGCGATTAAAGAGGACCAAGAAGACTGACGGGGACGATTTGCATCCTACTCCGATGATGATTGGAAAGAAGAGCGGCGAGTACGTCCGTCAGGGTAGTGCGCGGCGGCGGCTGCGGTCAACCAGGAAAGAGGTGTTGGTCAAATCGGCCGTCCCGGCACCTTCCTCCGTCATGTCCTCCGCAGGTGGCGCTTCAGTAGACTCTGATTTGCTGCTTTCACCGTCCATTGAAGGTTTCGACATCGACTCGCTTCTCGGCACGGGGAAGAATCCAAATCTTCCGCCGACGAGAGGCGGCGCTCCGCCCGAAAATCCGTCAGTGACTCCTTCGGAGAGTTCGGGCGGAACCACGGGCGGAACCTCTGGCGGAGTTCCCAGAGCCCCCGGTGGGCCTCTCCACACTTCCCAGTATCAGCATGGCGGCCCGCAAAATCCAGCAAGCACTGTGAAAGGCGGAAAGGATAACTGGGATTGGCTTACAATGGCCCTATAAAACCCCGTGATCTGGCATCAGTGATCGGATATAATAAAGTACGACGGTTTATCAGTAATTAAGTATAGAGATAAGCAGTTAATTGAGTAATGATGAAGATAAGGCCAGCTAAAGCAGTAATCACATGATCTGCATCACGTGACATGAATAATTTATGTAAGCCACGTGATATCGGAACAGCTTCCCCTTTTGGAAATCTCGCGATTCGCTATCAAGCTGATGTCCAAAACTTTTCAGTACTGTTCATCATCCGTTACTTAACTTTTCCTGAATATTGACACAAATTGACAGCTATAAAATGACATTTGATGACAAATTGGGAATGAAAGTGGCTCTAGAAGAGGCCAAAAAAGGTAAGCTTTTTTTACACCTATTAATCGGTATTTATACTGCCCTTACTAACTGCTGCTAGGCTTCTCGGAAGGTGGTGTACCAATTGGTGCCTGTCTTCTTTCCGAAGAGGGTCTCGTCGTTGGAAGAGGACACAATATGAGGGTCCAGAAATCATCTGCTACACTTCACGGCGAGACGTCCTGCTTTGAAAACGCAGGAAGACTTCCTGCTTCCGTCTATAAGAAGTGTACGGTAAGCATCCTTACACCAGTAATGGTGAGTCACAAATTCAGGGGTTATCTCCATACTAACGAAGCAATATCTAGTTGTACACCACTCTTTCTCCTTGTTCTATGTGTAGTGGAGCTGCTCTTTTGTTCAAGATTCCAAGGATTGTCTTGGGAGAAAACGAGACTTATCTCGGTAGTGAAGAATGGCTCTCTAAGAATGGAGTCGAGGTTGTTAATGTTCATAGTAAGGAGTGTAAGAATCTTATGGACAGGTTTATTAAGGAGAAGCCAGAGGTTTGGAATGAGGATATAGGTGAGTAGTGAGCAAAAGGTCACGTGACTCAAGTTTTATTTTATATCACGTGATGATAATTACGTAATAAACCTCAACAGATTTTCATCTACTTTAAAGATGCTTTACTTTGTTCTTTCTTGACGTTGGGAAGGATGAAACGAGAATTAAGTAAGGAGATAGAGAATGCAAACAAAAAAGCCAAGACCATAGTACCTAATTACACTATCTATGTGAGGAATCTTAATGATGATATCCCGAGAAAGATAATGAAGCAGAGTTTGTATGTACTTTTTTCGACATACTGTCAAGTCTCAAAGGTGTTTTATGGGAAGTCACGTGGTCAAGCTTGGTTGAAGGTGAAAACGATAGAAGAGGCGGAATTGGCATTGGTGAGGTTAAAAGGGATGACGATTTTTGGAAAAAAGATTGAGATGGAATTTGCAAAGGGTCAATTGGAATAGGCAACATGATGAGCGAAAGGGGAAATAAATGAAGCAAAAGGGGAATGAAGATTTGGATTACCGAATAGGGAGAATATGCCGCACCCATCAACTTACAGCTATTCTGCTTCAATCCTATGCTAGTATACTGACTAGAGTCATGCGCGTATCTATAATATATACTACCCCTAGGTGATTACTATTACTAACGTACTTGACTTATATTCGTTACCTCCTTCCCCTACTTAACCTCCACTTCTCATCCCTATCAAACCTATCCCATAACGGCTCTATTTTTTCTCTCTTCTTAGCCAAACTCATCTCTCCTTTCTCTGCCTCTTTATAAAACTTTGAAGCATATTCAATCAACCATTTACCCTCTATCTTAGTAACACAATGCATATACTCCTTATTGGTAAGAATAAGTGTATGATAAATCACATAATCCACAGCTCCCTTTCTAAATAACGCTGAAGATGGATGTATATGAACCGGTGTATTCTCCACCAACGTTCTAAACGTTCCTTCATCTTCCAGGTGGCTCCCATTGGTGACTCGTTTGGCACAGTTTTTAAAGAATCCTGAAACAAAAGCCTTTCGAACTTGATTTCTGTCACCTTGACAGGAAATTATACGTCCACTTATTCTTTCTTCCTTCATATCAAGCTTTTCAAGTATTGTAATGAGCTGCTTCTTCACGTCCTGAGTCTTTTTCAACGACTTTTCATGAATATAATGATCTTTGCACCATGTCTTACTATATCCAGAAGCCTTCCATTTCTCATACACATTAAGTAACGTCAAATGGTCTCCTGTATAATCATCAAACTGCTGCTTGGCTCGATCTGCCTTTTCTCGTTGTTCCCGAGGCCTGTAAAATACCTCTGGAACGGAAAGCATCGAGATTATTACTATAACCTCATAGCTGCATCTCATTCCTACTGACTGAATCAACGTCTTGGAGAGCAATGGTTCCATAGGAAAGTATGACATGTATTTACCTGTCCTTGTAATATGTCCTCGTTCATCCAAGGCATCGAGAATGTACAACTCTTGCAACGCAGACATGATAGACTCATCTTCTGGTCTGTCCATAAACCCAAAGTTCAACACATCTTCGATCTTCATCGCTTTCAACATTAATACGGTATTGCTGAGGTTCTGACGCTGGATTTCCGGAACTGTATTGGCAGCCATTTCGTGTTGAAAGGCATGCTTCGTATATAGCCTGTAACAGATACCTGGACCTGTTCTTCCAGCACGTCCGGAACGCTGGTCAGCCTGTGCACGTGATATTGGTTGAACTATAAGAGAGTCCATTCCCAACTTTGCGTCATAGGCGTTGACCTTGACAAATCCAGGATCAACCACATAGTATATGCCATCTATGGTAATGGAAGTCTCTGCTATGTTTGTAGCCACTACCACCTTACGCTTTCCAGAAGGAGTGGGCTCGAATATCCGGCTCTGCATCTCGGAAGGCATTGCACTATAGATTGGAAGGATTAAAAGTTCCGATAAAGATGGATCTGACTTGTATAGAGTAGTCATCTTCGAAGTAATGGTCTCGCAACAAGTCTCGATTTCTTCTCGTCCTGTTAGAAACACTAAGATATCACCCGGTGGGTTGTTTACGTGAATGTCCACCACGGTGTCGATAGTAGCCGCTATATAGTCGATTTCCGGCTGTTTGGTGTAGTATATTTTAACGGGGAAGGTCCTTCCTCTGATGTGGAACACCGGACAGCCATCAAAGTATTTAGAGAACTTTTTGCTGTCAAGTGTAGCTGAAGTGACTATCAACTTCAAGGCTCCATTGCGTCGTTTCACAGCCTTACGGAGTAACGCAAAGAGAACATCAGTAGCTACGGTTCTTTCGTGGGCCTCGTCAAGCATGATAACAGAATATTTGGTCATGTCCGGATCTATTAAAGCCTCACGCTCAAGCATACCGTCTGTCATATACTTGATGGTTGTGGTTTTGGTGGTACAATCTTCAAATCGGATCTGGTATCCCACTTCGTCTCCCATTCGGCATCCCACCTCTTCACTGACTCTTTTGGCAACACTGATGGCTGCAACACGTCTTGGTTGAGTACATCCAATGATTCCCTTGTTACCATAACCGTTCTCTGCAAGATATTGGGTGATCTGTGTGGATTTGCCACTACCAGTCTCCCCTACAACCACCAGCATATCGTTTTGGTCTACTAGCTGCATCAACTCATCTCGTACAGAGTATATAGGTAATGATTCTCGTTGTTCTCGAATACTTTTATGAGAGTGTATACCATAGGAGATGTTAGTCGGTGGTCTCTGTGGTTTCTGTGGTGTCTGTGGTGTCTGTAGTGTCTCTCGTCTAGTGTCCGATCTCGTGTCTTGGCTCAGCTCCCGTCTCTGTTTCATCTTCTTTTCACGTGCTTCGGCCATGAATCGAGACCCTTTTAGAGCGATTCTTTCCATTGATTGGTCCTTAAGTTTCGAGGCTCGAATCGGCACTCGGTTCTTACTCTTAGTCTTTAATTTGCTGCTACCAGCAAGAAAAGGAGGTAGTTTTCCGTTCAATTGAATCTCAACCTCATCATGTTCTTGAGATTCAACTTCTGCATCTTCAACTTCCGCAAATGGATCTTCCAGATCTTTCTGAATACGAGGTCGTTTGATTCCATATGCTTGTTGTAATTGGTTGATTTCCCAAGGGTCCATCTTTATGACTTTACGCGTACTTTATGAGCGTACTTTATGAGCGTACTCTATGAGCGTACTCTATGAGCGTAGCGAATAAAGTGAGTGGACAAGTTGATTAAGTTGAGAAGTTAATTAAGTTGAGAAGTTGATTAAGTTGAGAAGTTGATTAAGGTCAGACTTATGAAAAAGTTATGTGCGATGATGAAGATGATTAGACAAAGAAGATCAATGATCTCAGAGAAAATAGTCTTTTGTTAAGTTGAAAATTACTTTATTAGTGAGCCTCATGAAAGAGATGATTGAATTTGATCCATTAAAATCAGTTTGTATTAAATCGTGAATCTCTATTAGATGTGATTTATGGTGTTTTAATAATCTTCTATATTTTCTAGATCGTTCTTTGATCGGTCTTTGATCACTATTCTAATCCCTTTTCGTCCCCCTTCTCTCCTAATACTCTTCTCTCTTAATACTCTTCTCTCCTAATACTCTTCTCTCCTAATACTCTTCTCTCCTAATACTCTTCTCTTCTAATACTCTTCTCTCCTAATACTCTTCTCTCCTAATACTCTTCTCTCCTAATACTCTTCTCTCCTAATACTCTTCTCTCCTAATACTCTTCTCTCCTAATACTCTTCTACACGCACCTCGTTCGCTACGCTCACGATGTGCAAGGCTCATAAGATCACCCAAAGTTTCCTCGATGTCATCCACCTAAGCACCATCACTCCCCCCGCAGAAGCAAATGCCATCACTCCCACAAATATAGCCAACTTATCAAACCCTTCCACTCCCGTGGCATTACCCTTCGGTATAAACGTACCACAGATAGCAGAACCTATTAGAGCTGCAACACCACCACTTGCAAAGAAGAAGGAAAGACATGATTGAACATCATCTGCCTCAAATACTTGTCCCACCATAGCTGGAGAAAGTGACACCGGACCACCGGTAGCGATTGCCCAAGTGATGATATATGCAAGAACTGCACCCGTGGATCTGGCTGGTATCCATAGGGCCAACGGTAGGATTCCTGAAAGCAAAATAAAGCCGATGTCCATGTTCATTATGCCCACGGAGTCGCCAATATAGCCTGTAATCACTCTGGAAAAGCCAGTAATAGCATTAACTATGGGGATATTGTACTCCTGAATCGGGTTGGCCACATTGGCTCTATTGCAGAACAAATCCAAATAGAACAACCCGGGAAAAAGTGACAAGACAAAAGAGAACCAGATAAAACAAAGCACCAACATCCTTCGATCTTTAAGGACCCTGAAGTTCAACCGCAATATGTTCTGGCCTGGCCGTCTTTTTGGAGGAGGATGCCGTGGCTTCAAGAAGATCGTCGCAAACACCGTCATCGGTAAATATATGAAGCCTATGATTCGGTTGGCCCAAGGGAATCCTATACGCTTGATTAATTCTCTAGCAGCTATCGGCCAGTAAACTCCAGCTATAGATGCCCCAGCAGTAATAATACCCTGGACTAATGCCTTCCTTTTATAAAAGTACTGAAAAAGAACTCCCGACGAATGGATGTACATTGTGCCCGAGCCAATTCCAAACATCACTCCTTGGATCACATACAACTGCCATGGATCATTGGTTAGTGACAAGAAGAAGAAGCTTAGTGCACATAGTAACCCTCCAATGGCCACCATTAGCTGTGGTCCTACGTAATACATACACATCGTCGACGGAATACCAAATATAAACGTGAAACCGGCCTGAATAGACCCGATCATAGAGAGGCTACTGCTACTTACCTCCAAATATCGATGCTCATAGTATGTTAAGTAGACGCTGAAACTGTTCGTCATACCAAACGACATCGCCATGCATACTGATGCTGCTGCTACAACCATCCATGCAGTCCATCCCCCTTCAGGATAATCGGGTTCCTCGGCTTCCTCAAGTTCACCGGGTCCATAATGTTCCTCGGCTTCTTCCAGTTCCTCCGGGTCATCGTGCTCCTCCAGCCCGTCGTGCTCCTCCAGCTCATCATGCTCCTCCAGCTCATCGATCCTTTTGCCTTTCTCAGTCACTAACATCGCTGCTCTGTCCTTCAACAAAAGCTAACGGCATCTACTGTACTCTTGTCCAGAATGCTAACAGATTTGAAGGTCCCCTCAGTCTTATCTCCGATACTCCCCTTAAAGAAAAAACACCGACATTTCCGCATCTACGGATAAACTACGCTTAACTCCTATTACTAATTACCCTAAACTATTTCCCGTAATGCCATGGAATGTCAAACTTTGGTAGTATCAATTCAATCAATTGAAACCTCCCCTCATCATGTAATCCCGCATTAACTAAGTTGCTCAACTGCTTACTACTGGTAATTTGTAGAGATCTCGACTTCTCTTCGTTGATATCTCCGAACACCTTCAGCATCTTTGTCCATTGCCAATTACCGCATATGTCGTTGTATCCTGAATATGGGCCTTTTATGGCTCTTTCAATAGTGTAGCCAGAATTATTTAGCATTATCATGATAGCATCAACTTCGTATCTTATCATAGACGTCAATTCTTGAAGCGACATCTGTGCTGATCCATCTCCTTCCACTGTAATCACTTTCCCGGGCATTTGAAAATCTCTCAACGCTAAACAAGCTCCTAGAGTGGCAGGTAACGCATAACCAATTGAACCCCAGTAACATTGGCTAACCATACGAGCATCGTTCATGTTAAGCTGGAAAGCTCCGGTCATGAAGGAGCATGTTTCTACAATCAAAATATCGTCTGGTTGAAGTAAATTTTCCAAACTTCTTCCTAGATCTGCTTCAGTAAGAGGTGCCTCTATATTCGATTGTACTTTCTGAAGACTTTGCTTCTCTATTGACTTGTATCTGACCGAACTGTTGATCCGAGAAGCATCCAGTTTCTCAATCAACTTAGGTAGAACGTCCATAAACGTAACTCCAGTGTACATCTTCTTTCCAATGCGAATATACTGAGGGTTCAAGTCAATAATCTTGCTCTCATCAAGTTTATAGGAGAAGAAGCCGCAGTTCATCTCATTGGCGAAGCTACCGACATAAAGAACCAAGTCTGATGCCTCTATGGCCTCGGAAACCTGCTTACTTCCCACCTTTCCGGCATATGTACCAACAAATCTGTCAGTATCTTCACTAAATATACCCTTGGCCATGTAAGTATCAAACAAATTTACCTTATCGTTTAACAACTTGACCAGTTTTTCAAATGGCTTCTCCATCCGGAACTTGGAGATGAAAGCATCTGCCAAAATGGACACATTCTGCTTAGAATATATCCTTTCTAGAATTTCTGAAACAACAGAGTCAACAAGTTGTTCATTTCCACTGTCGTAGCTTTTCTTCAAAGGCTTATCGTTCAAACGACTGAAAGGAACTTTCATCTCGGTTAAATCGCATGGCAAAAAGATATATCCCGGTCTAGACTCCCTCCAAACTGATTCAAGAACATTGTCAACGCTGTCGCAAGTCTTGGCAATATCCCCATCTTCGATAGAAGCACTGGCCACACTGAAAGTCTGAGCCAATTTTTCATAGACGTAATGATCCGGTTTCTGGTACATCTTCCGGTTAGTAATCAAATGATGGAAGTTTTTTACAAGATTACTCCTCTTTTCTGGAAGAGGTGAAGTACCAACTATATGAACTACAGGAACAAATTCCGAGTAGGCCCCGGCAATTCCGTTCAAAGCACTCAACTCTCCAACTCCGAAAGTAGTCAAGACGGCTCCCATCTGTCTCGATGTTTTTGCATAAGCATCTGCTGCGTAAGCTGCGTTAAGCTCATTACAAGTTCCTATCCATTTGATGCTTTTGACGTCATATATGTGTTCTAATAACGAAAGATTGAAGTCCCCGGGGACTCCAAATACCGACTTCACTCCCATCTGGTAAAGTCGCTCGAATATATATTCGGAAATTGTTATTTCCGGGCATCTCGCGGAGTTAACATTAGAACTGGTATTATCTGTGCTCATGGAAAGAGCGTCCAATCTGATTGGTGCCATTGTGAGTAGTATAGTAAGTCACAAAAGTTTATTCATCTTGCTACTTTCCCAGTTTCCTTTACCTCCTTTTATACCATTTCGTGTTAAATATAAAATGCAAATATGGATGCGTCCGCGATTATCCGCATGTGCCGCGTTTATCCGGGAATAGCCGGTAACCACCTTCACCCCACCCCGCACCCTATGTCAAGCCTTCTCTATCCGTAGTTGATGCCTTAGCTGAGACGTAATGCCACGTAAATCCAACCGAAAGCTTGAATGGATTCTCCCTGACGTCATTGTAACTCCTCTCCGTCACCGTCTTGCTCGTAATCTTCTCGATTCTTCCTACAAACCATTCTCGTTCATTGAGATCGATGTAGTTGGAATCATCCTTCTCATTTTTCAAGTAATGATTAGGTGATCCAATATTGAACACTGCCCATGGTTGTTCCGGATTTCCAGCTGTATTACTCAACGTCTTGAGAAACAGTACCAAGTCTCCTACTTTAAAGTCTCGAATAGCCAATCTTTGGGACATCTCTTCACTTAAAGCTTTCATGTCACCCTTCTGTTGACTTTTCTCCTTCTGTAAACGCCTAGCCAGAGTTTCCACGTCATTGAACCGTCGGAAAACCTTTTCTACAACCATTTTGCTGTCCAAATATGCTAAGGAGCGGAACTCCATGTACTTGATGTTCATGTCCTCATCCACCTCTTCAAGTCGCTTCTTCGCCTCTTCAACTACATCCTCAGCCACAATCTGCATAGTCTCATCTCCACCTCTCGTGGCAATCTCTTTCTTCCGCCCTCTTAATCCTTTAACTCTTTTGATTGTCATTTTTCCTTCTTCTTTCACAACCAACAATCCCATACTTTCCAAAATTAAGCAGAAAGTACCTAAATCTTCACACAACCTTCCACTTAATTCACCTAATATTCTGTCAACTCCTTCTAATCTTCTTTCCTTCTCTTCCAACTTGTCTCCCAGTTCGATGTTGGTTTCTTCTAACTCTTCCAACTTTAATTTCAACTCATTAAGTTCTTGTTGATTCATCTGAGATTCCTTATTGAACTCCGATTCCTTCTGTGTTAAGTTCTCTAGCAAATCATCATTCATACTCTTCAGATCTCCATATTTCTTGTTCAATTGAAGTTTATCTTCTTTTAATCCTTTTAAATCTTTAGCCATCTCTACAATATTCTTCTCTTTCTCTGAATTCTCCTTCTTCGCCATCTCAAGTTCAAGATCTATATCTGCTTTCTCTTTTCTCAGCTCTTCTAATCCTTGTCTTTCCAATTCTTCCAATTTTACTTTTAAATTCTTGTTTTCTCTCTCTAGTTTGTCCAGTTTCTCATCCGGGTGACTTGGTGGCAGATTAATCAATTTATGCTCATTTTCAACAATCTCTTTTTCTCTATTGAATTCCATTTGTTTTGGCTTATGAGACCATTGAGCATTGAACTGCTTAAATGTTTCTTGATGAAGCAGATTCTCGAGTTTTCGAATTCTGTTCTCATATCCTTTGATTAGAGATTTGCTAGTCTGCTCTGTTGGTTCTGTTAGCCCTATCTTTCCTATCTTCTCTTCACCTACACCTTCTTCTTCACCCTTTATTTCAATTTTAACCCTTCCAATCTCAAAACTCTTTAGATACCTCTTCAAAAACTTCATATAACATGGATCCTCTCCATTAAAGCTTCCAAATCTGTCTCCTCTCACGTCTCCTTCTTTTTGCTCAACAATTCCCAAGTCATTCAGATACTTTATTAGTTGATCAATCACTTCACTATCAACTCCTTCATTCTGTAATGAGATGATATATCTAAAAACATCATCAACTTGAACTTGGGTACAAATCTCGATAAAGATATCACGGGGGCCTTGTTCATCTTGATTAATCACCTGAGCTTCTGCTGGACCAACACGTGATGGATGTCCATTGATATGCTGTAATAATTTGTTGAATGAATGAAGATAGTTACCAGTTTCCGGCACAATTGAAATGGATTTGGATCCAATTCGTTCTACCTTGACATCAACTGTGTTTTCGTCTACAAACTTCTTCTTTACAGTGTCATCCATCCATTTACTCTTCCCCTTTGCAATTCCAACACCTTCTACAAACTCTTCAAGCCATTTTTTACGATCCTCTTGCTCCATGTACCGCATCATTTCAAATACTTCACCAGATTTATGAACCAGCTTATTCAAGCAAAGTCCATGCTTGACATTACCCAAATTGGCTATTAACCAAATGCCAAATACTAATGGAAGATCAAAGATAAACGATAAGCCAAGCTCATGTTCTTTAAGTTGGTCCATTCTTTTACCGATGGATTCATTGAGAATCTTATTGGCTTCCATAGTCTTCAGTTGTAAATCAACCAACGTCACTAAAGTAGATTTAACCAATTTTTCTTGAAGCTTTCTTCGAAGTTCAAATCGTTTGATTTGAGACTCGTACATCTTTTTGGAAAGCTCTTCTATCTGAGGAACAAAATCCTGTACTTGCTGATGATACAATTGAACCAAGAGTTCGATCTTTAGTAGAGAAGCCCTCGATAAATTAGTAGAGCTACCGTTTTCTGTAGTGATAAGATCCTCAAATGAAGGTAGCTCCTTTGATGAAGACATCAATTGAGTAACCGATTGTTGTAGTGCTTTGAAATCTGCTTTATAAAGGCTGGCCAGTTTAGATTCTGCATCTTTATCGGCAGTCTTTTTCACGTACTGAAGCCTATAATAGTCGTATTCCTTAACCAATTCCTGCTTAGGAATGATAATTTCCGACTCTAGTTTGGTCCGAAGTGTTGCCAAGCCAGAATTGATCTGCTTAATGAGCAATTCTGCCTGAAATGCACTGTCAGAAGCGGTTTTTCCGTCTACCAAGTCGATTAACATTAGTTGATTCGGGTTCTGTTGCAAATAGAACTTGATTTGACCCAATTTATCATACTGTAGCTTCCAGTTCTCGTGCAGGCTGTGTGCTCTTACAACGATAAACTCATCAATAAGACCGTTAAACCGCTTTTCTACACCTTTAAACATCAAGTTGACATACTGAATCAGTACGTTGAGAGAGGTGAGCATATTTTCTACCTGTTCATTACCATCAATCATCTTTTCATCAAATAGAGTACTCTTAAAATCGGATAACAAAGCAGAAGCCCATGCATAGGTCCTCTTTAGACTATTTAGAAGCAAACGAAGACTTCCAAAATCGATATCTGTAGATTTAACTACCTGCAACAAGCCATCGATAACGTCATCCATCTTAGGCAAGTCGATAGGAGCCGAAAGAGGACGTATCATGTTAATCAACTCATCATGACCAAGATCATGCAACAAATCTGACGTCATGGTCTCCGAAAGATCGGAATTGACTAGATTCGGATTGAAGAACTTTCGATCAAACACAAAGATCTCGTTGATTTCGTCATGCACAAGCATGGAGAACTTGAACTTGATGCCAAAAGGAGTAAGAAGAAATAGATTATCCACAGACATACTGAAGGATTTGGCTATAAACAGTTTGAGCGAGTCCAAATTGGTAAAGTTAAAGCCATTAGTGTACAACCGTCCACCAGTAAGAGCATTGTAGATGGATACTGTATCGAGAATGTCTGCATCTTCATGGAATCCACCCATATCTGCTCTAAGCGATGACATCATAGAGATTGGATTCATGGAGGTCAGGATATCGAGGGAATGAGACAAATGAGACCAATGAGACCAATGGGACCAATGAGACCAATGAGATCAGTTAATGAAGTCAGAAGCCAGGAAGAACAATCGTGCTGGTGTCAGACCTATCACTTATCTACTTTGCCTTTGCTTATCTTTCTGGTGTACGGATGTATGAATGAGATGGCCATCTCGAGGCTTTCCTGTTCTTCCTTCTGCCTGCTCTCCTTCCGCCTGTTCTCCTTCTGCCAGCCTCCCATGACCATCACATACTCTGCCCTTTCATTAGATACATCAGAAAAATCACGAGGACAGATAGACGGTGAAATCGAAGCCATTCGAAAATTGGTTAATGAGCACCTGAGTGAGCCATACTCAGTGTATGTGTACCGGTTCTTCCTCAACAACTGGCCGGAACTATGTCTTCTGGCCAAGAGTGAGGGAAATATTATTGGATGTATCATATCTAAAGTTGAAACTCATCGGAATACCCGTCTAAGAGGATATATAGGAATGTTAACGGTGACTGAACAATACCGAGGTCAAGGTATAGCGAAGAAATTGATTGACAAGAGTTTGGACATTATGGTGGATAAGAAGTGCGATGAGATCATATTGGAGACTGAAGTAGTGAATAAGAAGGCTTTAAGGTTGTATGAGAACTTTGGGTTTGTTCGAGTGAAGAGGTTATATAGGTATTATCTCAATAAGCATGATGCTTATAGGCTGATATTGCCGATAACGGACAAGGCATGTCTGAGGAGTACGTTTTTAGAGAAGTTACCCGAGGAGAAGTGTATAGAGGCGAGGTATTAACTCAGCCTTATGAGCGTAGCGAGTAAGCTGGGGAAGTCGAGGAGGCCGAGGAAGCTGACTGACCAAGCTGATTGAGAAGGCTGACTCACTCAGCTTACTCGCGAAGAGTCAGTCAAGTATGTATTTAAGACTATCTAGTTCATAGCCACGAGTGAGTAAGCTGACTGAGTAAGTTGACTGAGTAAGCTGAGTTGACTAAGAGCTGACTGAGTAAGTTGACTGACTAAGCTGAGTTGACTAAGAGCTGACTGAGTGTAGCGAGTAAGCCGAGGAAGCTGAGCGAGTTGACTGAGGAAGCGAGCAAGTATACCTAAGACTATCTACAGTCATTGTAAGCAGGCAAGTATACTTAAGACTATCTACACTCCGCTAAGCGAGCAAGTATCACTCAAGCCTTTTTAGTTTACAGTCATTGTAAGCAAGTAATACGCAATTTGGTAGAGATTCAATTAAATAATTAATACTAAGTATCTACTCCTCATCCTCAAACTTAGGTGCCAAATAATACCTCAAATATCCTCCCTGAAGCTTATACTCAATCAAAGCCGGAGCCTTGTCGGTAAGTTTGATATTAACAGTGTCAGCCAACGAAGAAGCCTTAACAATATCGTTCAGATACTTTGCTCCAAACGATAAATTGACAGGCTTATTCATATCGATTCTAACCGACTTCTTGGTATCATCCAAGTCAGTATGAGCTTTCAAAATCACCGAACCAGTACCAATACTACCATCAGCTTTAAATTTGATAGAATCCTTAGTAACCAAAATCTGCAAGGACTCACTCAAAGTCCTCATGTCTCTAACAACCTTTGCAAAGTCTGCAGAAGGCATAGAAATGGAACAATCGTGATCCATATCATCGATAGTAAGAACATCCGAGTCAATGTCGATCAACTTTAAGGAAAACTCCGAAATCCGGTCCTTTTCATGGTCTTCAAAAACAAGCAAAAGAACGTCTGGATTGTCCTCGGCAATCAAAGTCATGATATCATTAGAGCTACCCTGCTTTAGAATCACACCTAGAGACTCTAAATCGAGTCCAAGAACCGAATCTTTGTCGCATCTGAACTCCTGGAAGCAGCTAGGATCCAATTTCAGTGCAATAAGTAGGACTCTGGAATCGTCAATGGCTTGAACTGTAATACCATCCGATTGAGAGCAATTGAAATTACATAATTTGACGCTATCTTTAATGGCTTCGATGACCTTAATGCACGGTTAGTAGATAATTCAATATGCTTTTGAGGGGGGGTTACTTACCTTTTTCATGGTCGAGGCTTGCTCGAATTTTCCTTCTAACATGGTTGATGGTTAAGAAAAGGGTAAGATGAAGAGAAGAAGGAAGACGCGTGAAAATTTCATATTAACGCGTCGAGGGGGTGGGGCGAGGCAGGGGGGGGTGAGGCGAGGGAGCCGACGGGGTGTCCGGGGGGTTCGAACCAGGGGGGTCTGGCCAGCCGACGGGGTGTCCGGGAGTTCTGCGTCGTCGCGTCGCCGCGTCGTCGCACCTAACCATTCCTCATCATCTTCACCTCCTCCTCTTCATCTCCTCCCCCTCCTCCTCTTCACCTCCTCCATGGATCTTGTCAAAAAAAGTCATATGGGGACCGGATCCCAGAGAACAGTATCGAAAATGTCAATCGATGATTCGACGAAATAAACGACAGATGGATAGACAGATACAGGATCTATCGAAGCTTGAGAATAAAACAAAGAGCTTAATTAAAGGTGCTGTTAAGAAGGGAGACATGAAGAGTGCCAAAATGTATGCTCGAGAGTATCGAAATGTTGGGAAAACGGTGAAAAGAATGTCCATTTCACGAGCCACTTTGGACTCCATAGGAATGAAACTAGGCGAGCAACAGCAGCTTATTAAGATTAAAGGTTCGATGCAAAAGTCTACTGCCATAATGAAGGATATGAATACTTTGGTGAAACTTCCACAAATGAGTAGAACAGTTCAACAGCTTTCAAGAGAATTGACCAAAAGTGGAGTAATCGATGAGATGGTTGATGATATGATTGATGAGAATTCCTATGAAGAAGAAGATGAAGATGAAGAGAAGGAGATTGATCAAATTTTGGATCAAGTTCTCAGTGAACAAGAAAGTAAGTCGCCTATTAATAGTCTTCCAGAGGCACAGAAGGTGGAACGGGAGGAAGCAGAGGAGCCAGAGGAGCCAGTAGAGGATGAGATCTTGGAGAATATGAGAGAGAGGTTGAGTGCATTGGAGTAACTGTATAGTTTAGGCTTTAATCTACTTGAGAGCAGCCACTAGAGAGGTGAGCTGTTACTACTATTTGCTCTTCTTGAGAGCAGTTATTATTTAATCACTATCTACTACCCTACAGAGGTGAGCAGTACTCTTCTTGGTTGTTCATCGCTTTATTTGTTACATCATCAATCCAATTCCTAACAGAATAGCTGCTCCCAAAATTGAATTGGAAACAGCTCGTTCCAGAAATCCTTCGTTCATCATCGTATTGTTGGAAATCGTTGAATAGTTGCTAATACTGGTTTCCAAGGTATTCCACTCAGATGTGTTAGTGTAGCCTGAATTAGTTTCATTATCAATTCCAAAACCTAAGGTGATTGTCTGTGGAGCAGTAGTTATAGATGGTTTTGATTCGGTCCCTGCCTTTACAGCTGGCTTCGCAGTTGGCTTTGCAGCCTCTCCTGTACCCTTTCTAGTTACAGTAGTTGTAGAATGAACAGTAACCAACTTAACAACTGTTTCAGTAACTATCTCATCTTGATCCTCAAGTCCAAAGAATATAAACTCTTTAGAGTTCTTAACAGAAGCTTTGGTTTCTTCTTCAATGCTGTCAAGAATGATCGTGATTGTTCTTGGTTCAGCTTCACAAGGTTCTTCAAACTTGTTCCAAAACTTGGGAAATCCTAGCGCCGTAACGTTAGTCTCATAGACTGGGATCAACGATTCGGTTAATCCTTCGTCTTTAAGTTGCAAAGCATATCCTAATTGATAGTCATAACCAACAGGATCGGTAGCCTTTTTGTTAGGAATAAGGTAGCCATTACCTTCTGGAGATCTCCAGGTTTCAAAATTAGTTTCACCATTCGAGTAAATTCCCCTGTGTTGTTTAATTTCATCAATAAATCCTTTCTTACTGACATGGATATTCTTACCAAAGGTCTTGGTTGCCATCAACAGAGCGATTAAACTTAAAGAAAAAAACTTCATTGTGTATAATAAATAGTGTCAGATGTAAAGAAACAAGTAACCTTAATTAAACAAATGTCTTTACGTATTCCTAAAAATCCCTTTAAGCGCCTAAAGATGGTATTTCCTATTTAGGCGCGCTCCTTGATTTTTCCTATTAGGGATTTCGCTATCTCGTAGTACGGCTTGGCCAATGATTCATTTGGGTCAACAGCCACAGGGAATCCTTCATCTGAACTCGTACAAATTCGAGGATTCAATGGAATCGATCCCAAATAATCGATATTCAATCTTTTTGCTTCTTTTAACACTCCTCTGTCCCCGAATAAACGCTCCTCGTGCTGACAATTTGGACATACAAATACAGACATATTCTCTACAAGTCCATAGATAGGAATTTGAACCTTGTTAAACATGGAAATGCCCTTTTTAACGTCGGTTAGTGCCAAATCCTGACTGGTGGAAACTATCACTGCACCACTAACTTTAAGCATCTGTCCAATAGTAATTTGAATGTCGCCTGTTCCAGGTGGTAGATCTACCACTAAAACGTCTAGATGGTTCCAATCCACATCAAAGATCAACTGTTGGAGAGCCTTCTGTAACATAAGTCCTCTCCAAACTATAGGACTATCCTCGTTTGGAATAAGATATCCCATTGACATCGTCTGAATACCATAGTTTTGCAAAGGTATTAACTTCCCTCTATCAGAAAGTCTCGGTTCACCATGTAAATTCATGAGTTTAGGAATACTCGGTCCAAATATGTCTGCATCTAATAGACCTACATTCAGATCAAGGTTTCTTAGTGCCACTGCCAAGTTTGTAGATACCGTCGATTTTCCAACTCCTCCTTTACATGATGACACCAATATGATATCCTTTACTCCTGGAAGAGTATGCTTCACCGGTAATCTGGTGTCGACAGGCTTAAAGTTCGGTAGTCCGAGTGGATTAGAGTGTGATAATGTATGAGAGGTGATATGAATGTTACATCGTGCTGAACCTCTTCCATTTATTCCAAGTCTAGCCCTCTGTAGCAGACCAATCATAGACATCTCTACCAGTTCAAGAAGAGAGTGGAGTCAAAGAGATGAGAACGATGCACTGCCTGATTCTCGAGGTTATTTAGACTGTCATTTTTCACTCTCCATGTACTCTTCTTGTACCCTCCTTGTACCCTCCTTGTACTGGCCTTTTACTCTCCTTCTACTCTCCTTCTACGAGTAATGACAGCATCGTTAATTCCTCTGAACTGGCATCACTTTGTTAGATTCAATTCATCTTCACCGTCTTCGTTGATTGATTTACTCGAGACAACCAAGACGTACTTTAAGAGGAGCTCCACTCGCTCCAAGATTGATTCTCTACTGCACATCGTCCCCAGGTCTGTCCCCAGGTCTGTCCCCAGGTCTGTCCCCAGGTCTGTCCCCAGGTCTGTCCCCAGGTCTGTCCCCAGGTCTGTCCCCCAGTCAGTCCTCAAGTCAGTTTCTCAGTCAGCCCCCAACTTGGTCCCCCGGTCGGTTGCCCAGTTCGTCCCCCAGAAAATAACCATAGGCCTTGTTCACTCTCAATCGGTCCCCAGAGGTCTTCTTTTAGACTGTCTCATTGACGATCCTCTTAGTGGAGACAAGCAATGGTCTCATATATTTGATACATATCGCAAAACACACCCCTCTAACAATATTCGTGTCACTTATGCCAATGAATTTAGTCAAATCAGCTACGATACGTTTGGAGTGAAGTCACCATTCCTCAATAAGGACTTGAGGCTAGTTGAAGGATCTCCAGATAGCTCTGATCTTCTAAATCGTGAGTTGTTCAATGATATCGATCTCATTGATATCAATGACGGGTTCGATCCCTCCGATTGTCAGATGTATGTCTATGTTAAAACCAGACCTTCTGAGGCCTTTGAACCGAGTGGTCACTATCCATTTTTGGAGGTTATTAATGGGGAGAGAGAAGATGGTGCTCATTTTATAGTGGAAAATCATGCCATTGAAGTTGATCTTCACAAAATAAAGCATGCTAATCGACTTCTTTCAGAGTCTACTGAGAATATTGATCAGTATCTTGAACTATTAACCAACTCCAATGCTCGTTCTTTACTTTACACGTTAAGTAATGAAACTAGTGGTTATAAACCTGTTATATTATTATTACGCTCGCTTTTAGTCGACCTTAGAGCTGATCTACGTCGAGAAACGGATACTTCTACACAGAATTCCGGTGATGAATTGAGTAAACAGATCGCTGATTGGTCTCAGATGTCACATTTAGAATTGCAGACCAAAGTTCGTCCATACATGGATGAAATAATGATGGGAAAGTTCACTAAACTCGGTCGAATTTTATGGAACTCGGACGATTTGGCTTCTATTATGGCCAAATATCTGTTCGATGACCACTTAGAGGTGAGAACATCATTATTTGGTGTCAAGAATAGATGTCATGGCTCGTTGATAGACTCCAGCGGCAATTTGAACTATCTAGAAGGTAAAATAGATGGCATCTTCCCCCAGGATCTGCACAATCCGCAGAATCCGCAGAATCCTTCAAGAGATCCTTTGAAACAATTAAGAGTTCATATTATTCAAGACAAGTTGCCAGAATTACAGGGAGTCCTCAATAGTGTCCTCCTAAAAGAGTCCATGGAGATCCCTCTTCCGGTCTTCTGTATAACTACTTTAGGCTACATTGTGGATTTCATTGATTTGAATACTGCTGGCGCTATCTTTGCCTTTAGTATCGCATTGGCTGCTTATAGAGCGTCGCATAAAATCTTCAAAGAGATGACCTCCTTTAGAGATTGGTACCTGGACAGTTTGAGAGTTTCTATCGACAGAAACTTGGTTCATCTCAACAATAAGTTGACTCATAATATGGACCAGTACTCCAACCATGTCGATAGTAAAGCAGAGTTGATTGACCAGTTGGATAGCCATCTACAACATCTAGAAAACATTAAACATTAAACATCAATGTATTTCATTTCGCAGTTACATAATCTTTTACACTTTAACCAATACTCCACGTCTTTAATACGTTCAGATACTTCCAGTCGGCACTTGGTCCATCCATACCAAAGGAAACTGGACTGAGTCGTATGTAGACACCTATAATAAGTGCGTACAAAGAGATGTAGAGAGATACAGTGAACCATCTACGGCTCACCCTAGCATCTACCCAATGAACAACGTAGCACATCACAAGCATGGCGAAGTATAGTGCAGGCATATAATGGTGAACATACGTGACTCTTCCCATGATTCCAAATGGAAGATAGTGGAAGAACCATCCTAGAAATGGGAAAAAGCCTCCCATAACGAATAGGTTCCACTCATCATTGACGGTACGTTGAATGAGAAGATTAGAGTCAACTGTAGTAGTAGTAGTCTTCTCCTCCGGGAAGTCATCGTACTGTCTTTGCCAACGTAACACATAGGCAACAATCATTGCAATAAATACAATCAGAGCAATCGAAGATGTCCAGGTAGTAGCAGGAGAACCAATCAAAAAGTATTTGATGGAATCATCGGCCCAAGAACAAAGACGAATACCCACATTCAAACTGGGCCATTGCCAAAACGATGAAGCCAATTGGTCAAACTTCTCAGAATCTGGAATCAAGCCATTGTTAGTGGCAAGCATGGCAATATTTAGTTGGATGAAATCCTTGAAGAAGTTTGTACGAGGCAATTTAAAGCCCTCAGGAGGAGTTGGAAGAGTTGGGTTGGTATGATCTTCAATATTCCACCAAGTACGCTTATCTCTTTGGAAAGGATCACGTAAGCAAGTAACTTCTCCCTGTCTGAATCCCCATTGAGGCAAGGGAATGTCCATAGAGGCCAAATAGCAGCCCAAGATCTCGTGTCTAAGACGGAACGAAGTTGTCAATGGATGAAGTCTTAACTTATCTTCAGTACCATACTGATAAGCGATCTCCACCACCCAGTTGTCCTTATCATCACCAATGTCCAGATCACCATAACCGGCAACTTCATAAGCAATGTTTGCAGAAATGGGAGCTGGAACAGGATGAGAGTGTAAGTTTCTACCAGTACCTTCGTGAATAAGACGAACATGCATTCCATCAACCACAAAGTAAGGTTCCCTGAACTCCATTCGAGGGTCTGAACGAACTAGTTCGAATCTCCAGTCGTTGTTGGCATCTTTATGAGTATAGGTGGTAACCTGTTGTTGATTAGAACCTTCTGGATAACTCTGAATATGCGAATGCAATAGACCACCACCAAGACCTTGACTTTTGATAGTAACGGTAGAATTTATGGTCATAACATCTCTTGGACCTGTAGTTAAACTAGAGCCTAGCAAATTGGCCTGGAATAGAGAAGACATGGTAGCATCACCGGGACCTGTACCAGAAAGTAAGTCAAAGTGGACTTTGAAGCATGTCATGAAAACACACAGAGGAATGACTATGAGGGCCAAGATACGGGCCATCCAATGGGCCGTGTATCTGGAAACAGACATAGAAGTTCTCAATCTACCGAACTTAATCCAGAGATCAAAGATCGTATAGATACCAACTACAGCAGTAACGAATAGCCCAACCAGCTTGACGGAACAGACACAACCTATACTAATACCAGTAAGCAAGAGCCATTTCCACCATTTCCGACTAAATGCAAGAGCTTCGAACCGATTTTTGTTGTGGAATCGGTTCATAGCATAGAAAGTAGTGGCAGTAAAGAAGAGAAGCATCGAATCAAGTAAGATAAACCTTGCCAAAGTGGTATAACTGGTCTCCAAGCAGACCATTAGACCATAAAGAAGGCAAGCTTTACGATTGAATCCAATTTCCTTGGCCGTGAAATAAGCCACTGGAACAATTAGAGCACCAAACGAAGCATTGAACAATCTCATCTTGACATAATCAATATAATCCGGATACTCTTCACCGGAAGGAAAGTCCCAGGATCCATTATATCCGGCGATATATCCGGATAATCCGACAAGCATCTTTCCTAAGGGAGGGTGAACATCATGGTAGAAAGAATGGCGTAAGTAATACGAGCCAAACTTTCCAAAGTGAGCTTCATCCCAAACAACATGGTTGTTGATGCCTATCTTGTACATACGAACAAAGAAGGACAAAAGCGTAAGGAATATTGGCGTCAAATACTTCTCGAGAGTCAAAAACGAGTTCATGAACGATTTGGCAGAGAGTTCATCGGGAACTGATGATGATTTGGAGGTATCCTTTAGAGCCAATTCTATTAATTTGGCTTTAACCTGTTGATCAGTTGAGGAGGGTTCGTCCAACAGAGACGGCGACGAATCTGGGGACGGCGACGACGTATCCACTTCGAAGTCCTGCTTCAATGGTTCTTTTTTGGACTGCATTGGGTGAAAGTACAACAATCGAGAGGAACAAGGAGTGCATTAAAGAACACGTAAATGCTGGAAAATTTTTATTTGGCGTGAGCTTATCGCGTTCACGGGGTCTACCGGGGACATTGGGTGCACTGGGTCTACGGGGGCATTGGGTGCACCAAGTCAGCTACACTAGTCTAATACTCACCGTCCTAACAGTACATTGTCTATATATCATCCGTTTTCTCCCTCTCATTTGATCTATAACCTTCAAATGAGGAGTCCGAGAAAATCGAGATCGGGTTTTCTGAATATGCAAACGAGTCTCCGCTTGGTCGTCTGTTAGGTGAGCCTCCTGGCCCCGGTGGCTCCTCTGACCCCGGTGAGCCTCCTAACTCCTCTGCCTCTTCTGCCTCCTCTGCCTCCTCTGCCTCCGCTGGCTTCTCTGGCTCCTCTGACTTCTCGGCCTTCTCTGAGTCCCGTAGACCCCGTGGCTCCTCTCTATCTACCCTGCCTATCTGTCGAGACAACTTCTTCCTGGAAATGTAGCTATGCGAAGGTGACCCGTACATAGCAGGAGTAAGCGTACGAACACTACTGCTATTATTGTAGGACGATGACGTATTGTTGGAATCCATTCTTCTCGATGCAATCATACTATGGACTTTTGCATCCACCGAGTCCTGATGGATTCCTGCAGTATGATCGGCATGTCTGGCTGCAACTGATGGAATCCTGGCACGGGCCAACCGTCCAGGAAGGTCCATCGAGTTCTGGTCACTTCTAAAACTAAACGAAAAATGCCGTCTCTTTCCGTTGGCTTGTTGGAATTTCATCTTGAGTCTCTGTAATGCCGATTCCTCCGTATCTCCCTCAACGACACTCTCTAAATCCCTCTGAGCTCTAGTCTTTGCTCTGGTAATGGCCCTCATTAAATTGGTACTCATCTTATCATTTTCGGCATCGTAAGGGTTTTCTTCAATAAATGCATCTTTATCTTCGTCTGATTCTTCGGCTTCATCTTCGGCTTCTTCTTCAATAGTTACATCCGTTCCTGAAGTGGTACCCGCTCCGGTATACGCAGATGCTATGGTTTTTTCCTTCCTTAATGGAGGTCCCATATCAACCACGGGAAATACTCCTTTGGGAGATCTGATCTTTCGACGATATCGTAATCTAGAAACAGTGGACCTCGTGGCTAATGAACTTATAGTTCCTGCGGTTCCTGTGGTTCCAGCGGTTCCTGTGGTTTCTAAGGTGCCTACGGTGTCTACTGTTCCTACTGTTCCCACGGTTTCTGGTTGATATAACTGTCTTCCACCTCCATCGTCCTGCTTCTCTTCCACGGTGACTGCAGTGGACCCACTGGTTACCTCAACCTGACCAGTAGGAAGTATACGAACCACTCTAGAATCCATATTAAGCATAGGCTGCTCATCTTTCTCCTCGTAAGCAGGCAAGTTCAATCTCTTCATATCCTGTTCAATGACCACCAAATGAAGATACCAGGGAATAGTAACACTAAAAAACACTCCTCCAACGATATTTCCCAAAGCTCCCGGAAGCATTATCTTCCATGTATATCGTCCAAAGCCAAAACCACAGTCGTTGAAAATTCCAGATGGAACTAGAAACATGTCTGCCACCACGTGGGTGAATCCCATGGCTACGAAAGTAAATATCGGCATAAATATAAGGAGGAACTTCACATGAGGAGGTTTTACCATTATCTGCAAGTAGGTCGCAAGACAGACACAAAAGTTACCGGCCACGGCCCTAAGAAAGGTCTGCATAAAGCTGGCCTCGATCTTATGTTGGGCTATTTGAATTGTTCCCTTAACATAATCAGACTCCTGGAAGATTCCACTCAAATAGCAAATGACATAGACCACAAACAAGGTGGTAGCATAGTTCACCCAGAAGGTTATCGTCCAACTAATTAAAAGATCAACTATACTGACAGCACCCCGAAGAACACCCACGGTGAAGAATAAAACGTTGGAGTTGAACAGTTCCATACCAGTTTGAATGACAAAAAATAAACCCAAGGCATAGACGGCACCTTGGAATAGAGATACTATTCCCGTACAGCCATTATCTATGAGTCCCTGGTCCATGGACTGGCACATCACGTACAACAGACCACCAGTACTGAAAAGGACCCCGCCCATAACCGAGTCGACAAAAAGTGTGTCGAGCCTTAGACGCGCCTTTTTCATAGACGTTGCAACCACTGCCAACGCTGCTTCATGAGGTGTTATGTATAGTGTATCATCAACCATATTGATTCATCAAAATTGTATTTTTTTTTTTGACAGTTCTGCAAGATATCGAAGTGATTCAAGGGTTTGGAATTTTCAATCTTTGACTGAAGGATCAACACGAACGCAAACACAAACGCAAACGCACACGCAAACGCAAAAGCAAACACAAACTTCAAGCTACAACACAAACTTCAAGCTACAATGCAAACTACAAACTCCATCCATCATACTGCCTTTCCTCTACCCTGCCACCACCTATAGCTTATTCACTTGCTCTCATACGCTAATCTAGTCACTTGCACAGCCTTCTTCCGGAAGTGAAAGATTTTTTGTTCCGGGCCATATCATTGCTTGAGAGTGGACGAGTCACGGATCAATGGTTAACCATCCAGGACTCATTTGAGTCAATCTGTAACAGGACCCTGACCTCGCCTGGCCTCGCCTGGCCTTGCCTACCTGCTCGCTGCTGGCTGCTGGCTGCTGGCTTTGATTGGTCACATTAATGCGGTCCATAAATTATTAAATGTTATATGTAAATACCAATAAAATCTAATCTATTACCATCCGTCCTGATCCTTCTATTTAGTTGTCTTGTGCTTTGAATGTAATTGGTTCAGGTTGTTTGCACATCCAAATTCTTGTCTTGTAAATCTTAAATAGTTCTTTGACTAAATCCCGGAAATCTATTCGGCAGTTCGAATTGTAGTAGAATGTCAACTTGCGTCGATCCCATTGATATTCTGCATCAGTAATACTCATCACGAGATTGTGTGACTTCACCTTAAGCTGACAGACGTTACGTGCTTTATCTTCATCTGTCTGTTTCTGCATAAGTTGAGCCACTTCATTAGGGTATGCGAATCTCACCACGGGCTTTGGGAAGTGTAGTGCCGGTCTTTTCTCGCTGCTGTTGTTATTAGTGCTGATATTGCTGCTATTTTCCTGGTTCAACGCTGCCTGCTGATCTCTAAACTGCTTAAGCTTCAATAACCGTGCATCTTGTAGAGTCACGTCAAGCTGCACAATTTTTCCCAAGTCCCTGCCTCGATCTGCTTCCACAATGATCAGATCTCCCACTTTTAGTCCATTCGTCATCTGTTGGGCCTCGTTGGGAATGTAAAAAACGTCTAGTCGTGAGTTCTTGAAGCAGATAAGTACAAGACTCACACCAGGAAGTCCTCCACCGGGGAAGTTCGGCAACTGCTGGCTATTTAAGTGTGCCAACACTTTTGAGAGGTTCAAAGTTTCTACTGGAGGGGACTGGAAGTATCTGTTGGCTTCTTCAAACGCCTGGGTATATTGGTCCTGGTAGTTGGCCAAGTTGAGGCTATTGAATCGATCCAGAAGTTGCTCTTCGTCCTTTTTCTGCTGAGTCGGGTTTTCAAAGCTTTTGACGTAATCGGTAGGAGGAGCGTTAGGAGGGATTCCAGCATGCTGCGTGTTCTCTTGGACCGAGGAGCCAACAGGTTGTTGGAACGTAAATCCCATGAGTCCCGGGTCGTATGAACCACGACGAAGGGACGAATACTCAGGAAGACTGTTGCGTTGTTGCATAGGTGGAGATGCTGCAAGGGCTGAAATTCCAAGAATAGGAGAGGTAATGGATCCTGCAGAGGATCGATGGCCACCCCAGATGGAGCCAACTGGGGCACCGTTGGAACCGTTGGAACCGTTTACATTCGACCCGTTGGAGCCGTTGGAGCCATTACTGGCATTGCTGGTATAGGAGGTTCTTCGAAGAGCCAAATCGATGCTTTCCTGTTGCTGAAGAGATTCAGGAAAAGAAGTTCTACCTGGAGTTCGAGGACAGGAGGCTGCAGTATTGACGCCTAGATGGAGAGATGGTCTTCCTACTGCTCCTACGGCGCTCACGGCACCCACGGAACCCACGGAACCCACTGTACCTGCACCTGCACCCACTGCGTCTGTCTGGGGAAGAGAGAAACTTGCAGGAACGGAGTTTCTGCGATGAGCCCCCCAAAGTTTTGAGTTGACTTTAAAAGGACTAGCGAATGGGTCGATCTCGTCAACCGAAGTAATTGGAGTCATAGATACGGCAGATGGGACTGGAGCCGTTGTTCCTCCATCGCCTGCCCCCGTAGCCCCCGTGGCCCCCGCGCCTGAAGCACCTGAAGCACCTGAAGCACCTGTTCCTGGCCCCATATCGAATAATGAATTCTGTAACAAAGAAGAAGTGAATAGATTGGTATTGTTAGGTCCTAAAGACTGATAATAGCTGTAGTTGACGTTTTCAGGCGAAGAAGAAAACAAAGTGCCCTTAGGAAGTGAAGAATAGTCGGAGGTACTCGAAGAGGAACGAGCTGAATTGGCTGAATTGGCTAAATTGGCTGAATTGGCTGAATTGGCTGAATTGGCTGAGTCGGCTGAGTTAGCAGAGTTGCTCTTGTTCTTAACAGGGTGATAATTTCTGGGAATAGCAGGAATCGTTGACATTAGCAGAGATAAGAATAAAGAACTTAGTGAAGAAGAAACAGACAACAAGGAGAGAACCACAGAATAGAAAGAAGATAGCCGGTAAGCAGAACAGGCAGATGTGGCAGCGGGGCAGCCGCCCTGGTAGGCCGTTGAGCTGTCAGAGTTCCAGAAAGAGGGGATCCGCCGGGCTGTGTAGCACACCGCGAGTACCGAACCGGGAGTGCCGGACCGCGTGGTACAGCGTGGCACCGCGGGGAACCGCGTGGATTCGTGACGTCGCGTGGCGCTACCATTCAGCCTTGCCAATCTGTGTATCGAAGTAGCAATCTAGGAGCTCCCGCATTACGTCATATAATCTATTAAGCTTAGGTAATCCACTATATAACAAAACTACCCAATCCAACTAACAACAAATTGCCAACAGCAGAGTTGTTAAAGAATATCTGTACTCCGGATCTCTGCGAGTACTTTCGAATCAAGTTGAGTCGAGTCTCCTCTTTATACAGTAATAGAAGACTCAAAGCTTCTGACATCAAAGAGTCAATGAATTGGTTTGTATGTACAAATGAAACCAACTGCTTCTCTCCCAATTCGCTCCTATTTTCAACCGGCTTACTGCACAAACTGATCATCGACGGGAAATCAATGTAATTGAATGTCTGTAAGTTTTGAACCACTCGAAATTTCAATGGAGGTATCGTATTGTCACCAACGAATGGACTTACATCTGTATCCCCTTCGATTCTATCTGTATCTGCTTCATCGTTACTGGATCCAGATGCCAATCCAAACTTCTTGTCATTTATAAATGTAATCAATGACTGTAGATCGTCTTCCGAGATGTACGGAGCATTGGTAAGAGACGATCTTGGTATTTTCTTTGGTGACGAAGCCCTGAGGTCGTATAGGCTTACCTTGAAATCCATAACCACATATTTAGGGGTAGTCCTTCCGGCCTTTTCGACCACTGATTGTGAGCCTGCCACCACGCTTTCTGAGCCTTCCACCACCCTTTTCGAGCCTGCCACCACTCTCTCCCACAAACTACCCTTCTTCACTTCGCTCATCTCCTCGTTGGGAAGCATCACATCCACAGTAAGCTCGGCCTTACCAGAAGTAATCCAATTTAACTTCGATTCGTCGGTAAAAACATCCTTAAGATCCATCTGGTTGATTCTCACGCGCGTGATCTTCTTCCAGGGGTTATTTTCATGTTCATCACTATCCATACCCACAAAGTGTGCATATCTGTTCTGACGTTTGTGTAATGTAAACAACGAACCATTAAATGAACCAGAAAGCGCATCTGCGTTCAAGAAATCGTACAGAAACCATGGTCTGCGTAATTTCTCCATCTCACACGTGAAGATGTTCAATTCAAAAGGCTTTTTGAACATCTTGCCTTTCATCATAATGTGAGAATCGTTCAACTTAAATCCATTTAGAATATACGAATCATCAAATGACATATCAATGAAGTGTTGATCATCTGGGAACTGAATTTCTCCAGTTAAACCGGATATATTCATATCCTTAATGAGACCGTGTCCATCGAGCCATTTGTTCAATGAAAGGGTTAAATTGATAGTATTCACGTCAAAAACGTATTCAACGTTGTTATCTTTGTTTGAACGAACCTTTACGTTATGGAATTTGATCATTCCATCCTTCCAAGTGGCTTTGAATCCTGGATCGCTAACATCTATGTTTAAATTGTTGTCCAAAGTGATGAGTTTGCGAACAAATTTCTTGTTGATTTCTCCTCCCATAACCAAATTTCCCAAAAAGATGATGAGCCCCACAAAGGTGGTGGTACCAATAAATATCCATATGAAGTTACCCATCATAATCCACGAGGCAAAGGCGGAGATTTCGTCTGCGTTGAACGGTCGATTGTGTTTAAAGAAGAGGAATTTGAAGCGGGAGAAGACTCCTGCTTGCGAAGCCGTAGGCCCCGTAGACCCCGTAGACCCCGTGTGATTGGGCGTAGGCCCCTTTGGCGTACCAGCCGTAGGCTTTGTACTCGGCGCTTCACTCCTTCCCGCTAATCCACTCTTAAACGCATTCTGCATCCAAATCCCATTCACCTTCACTGGATACTTCGGAAAACCAAAAGATCGTCTCGAGACAAACGAATAATGACGATAAAAGAGCCCTGAACTCCTACTAAAGCCTATAAAAGCCGGTCTAACAAGACACGACGACTCCAATAATCCAAGAACACCCCGTCTCCATAATATCGAACTAAATGAATGCCTTAAAAGCATTTTCTAACACGGAGAAAGAAAGAAGGCAAGTCTAAAAGACACAAAGAAAAAAATCACATTCAAAATTATTTTTTTTTATCGCCGATCAAAAACTTTGGTCGTGTAAAGAATCAAAAGGGGGAGATGAAATGCGCGATTGAATCCCTGTTTCGTTTCCCCCCAATGTTCACTCTTTTCTTTCAATTCAACGTTGTAAGGATGGTAAGAACGCACGGAATCAAGCATGTGGCTATTGTATCGGTATGCGTATTGGTTGTATTTGCGTTTGTGCTTCGAATGGGTTCGATGTCTCCATCTATAGAGCAGGTACTCAGAGATGTGCCCAATTTATATACGAAGGAAGGAGAAGAACAAGAAGGCGAGAACAAAGAGGGGGGGGTTACAAATGAAGAGACGACGGTTAAGAAGGATGGCAGATATGATGGATTAGCAGCTCTTGGATTTTCATATAAGAAATCGAACGAGCAGTTAGATTTGGCACGAAAATTGAATGAAATGACACAGAAGTTGGTGGATGAGCAAGAGAAACGAATCAACAAGTTAGAGAAGGAGAGATTTAACTTGGAAAAGCAGTTGAATACGCTGCGGAGGCCAAGCGAGAGTCTCTCTCTGCGAGAAAAATTGGCCTATTTGTATCCATACGATGCGAATAAGAGGTTTCCTGGTTATATATGGCAGAGTTGGAGATACGGTTTAAACGACGATCGATTTGGACCGGAATTCAAGATGGGAGAAGAAGCATGGGCCAGAAGTAACCCCGGATTTGTTCATGAGATCTTCAACGATGATACTTCGAATGCATTTGTTCACTGTCTGTTCATCAATGTTCCTGAGGTGATTGAAGCATATGAAGCGTTACCCGATATAGTACTCAAGGTTGACTTTTTCCGGTATTTAATTCTATTTTCCAAAGGTGGAATTTGGGCAGATATAGATACATTTCCTGTCAAACCTGTTCCCAATTGGATTCCAGAAAATGTTGAGCCATCCGAATTAGGAATGATTATAGGAGCCGATCATGACATGGAAGGAGACGGAAACAACGAAGACTGGCAGAATAAAAGAGCACGCAAGTTTCAGTTCAGCAATGCAGTGATCCAAGCCAAGTCAGGTCATCCTGTTTTAAGAGATATCATTGCAGAGATTACAGAAACAACTCTCGATAAGAAACGTCGAGAAGATTTGAATTTGCCTGAAGATGGCCGGGAAATCGCTATAATGAACTGGACAGGAGAGGGAATTTGGACAGATGTGGTATTGAAGTTCTTTAATGATTATGTTCTTAGTGGAGTGTTTACCAAGGTTACGTGGAAAAACTTTCATGAGTTGGATGTTCCAAAGTTGGTATCAGATGTATTGGTGATGCCCAAGAAGGTATTTGGAAGTCCATTTAAGTATAAGAAGGGAAAGGAGAGCGATAATGGAGATGATTCTGATCCATTAGTGTTTGTGAGACATCAGAGGAGCAAGGTGTATCAGGGATGAGCATGATCACGTGATATAATCGTTTACGTCACGTGATGTATGCGATGTTTACGATGTACATCAAGCTTTTCCCATTAAGTGCACAATGTCCCATGCGCGCTCTCGTTACATACGCAATGTGCTTTATTGCGTAGCTCACGGTACTCTCAACCCCATTCCGAACCCCTTCAGGAAAAACAATTTTGCGTGGCTGTCGTTTTGTTTCCTAATTAGGAATGATCTTCTACATGATTGGTCAGTTTCGTTTCATCTCGGCATTTGGTCACCCCTTTAGGGTTATTTATCACCTGGCCCCCTTTGAGAGAACAAATCGGGAATCGGATCTGCAGATCGAACGATCCATTGATCGCGATGTTTGGGATATTCAATAGAATGACATAGCCTCGTTATTTTTGATCTTATATGTCTGTGTTTCTTCTTCTTGACAAAGTTCATTCCTTTCTTTCCTCCTTATTCTTTCTTTAGCGTTTCCCACTGTTGTCCTTCCTTTCAAGCCAAAGCTAAAGTCTATCAAAAATGGTCTTTTCCTACTCAGTGCTCTATTATATCGTGGGTTGTCTTTGCGTGACTTCAAAAGTCTCTGCTGATTGCTCCTACGTTGATGGAAACTACTACTGCTCTCAAGCTGAAGCCATCGACTATGAGGGAATCGGATTTTCCGGTTCTTACTCTGATGTCACCAATATGGACGAGACTAGTTGTGAGTGTTCTCAGAGCTCAGTTTCATTCTCTGGTACAATGTCTCCTCTAGATGAGGAGTTATCTGTTCATTTCAGAGGTCCTTTGAAGTTGGCTCAGTTTGGTGTCTATTATCCTGCTTCTTCTACCTCTGCCAAGGTTAAGAGAGATGCTGAGGGTTGTGCTTCATACGAGCATGTTCATCATAAACATAAGCGTGCTGCTGCTGTTCAAATCGTTGAGGAAACCACTACAGTTTATGCAGATGCAAGTGGTAATATCATCAATCCATCTACTTCCGCTGTTGCTGTTGCTTCTGGTGTTGCCGCTGTCGCTTCTGCTGTTGTCTCAGCTGCTGCTTCTTCAGCTGCTTCTTCTGTCGCTTCTTCTGCCGCTTCCTCCTCATCTTCCTCCTCCTCTGCCGTGGCCGGAGATTGGGTTAGATCTTCATATTATACTCCAGGTACGGGAGATAACGTTACCTTTTTGAACCATCAGGGTGGTGT
Organism: Brettanomyces nanus; assembly: GCF_011074865.1. Lineage (NCBI taxonomy): Eukaryota > Fungi > Ascomycota > Pichiomycetes > Pichiales > Pichiaceae > Brettanomyces > Brettanomyces nanus. Next base: position 655,259 of record NC_052376.1, on the reverse strand, counting down.
GACAGATTCTGGTACCTGGTCTACCTGTTTCGGTAACAGTTTGTCCTACTGTGCCTCTGATGGTGTTTCTGGTTCTAGTTCTTCTGAAGTCTTAAGTGATGTCACTATTAAATCGGATGTTGAGTATCTTATCATGTCCGGTAGCGAATGTGGTGATTCATCTGCTTCTGGAGACTGTGGTTACTACAGAACTGATACTCCTGCATATCATGGTTTCTCTGGTGCAGACAAAATCTTTGTTTTCGAGTTTGAAATGCCTTCTGATACTGGTTCTGGTGATGAGCAAGATATGCCAGCTATCTGGCTTCTTAATGCAAAGATTCCAAGAACTTTGCAGTACGGTGAAGCCACATGTTCTTGTTGGACAACTGGATGCGGTGAACTGGATCTATTTGAGATTTTGTCTGCTGGCTCTGATAAGTTGATCTCACATTTACACGATGCTCAAGGATCTACTGATGGTACCGTGTACGGTGGAAGCGGTTCGCAAGACTACTTTGCAAGACCTACTGATTCTACTATGAAGGCAGCTGCCGTCTTTACGGATGGTAATGTTTACATTGTTGAGTTGGATGACTCCACTGACTTTAGTTCCACATTAACTTCTGATACTGTCAGCTCGTGGACTTCTACAGACGCAACTGTCGTTCAGATTTCGTGAAGTGGTCTACTTTACTTTCTTTGGTGTAAATTTAGTTCAATAAATGGTTAAAAACTATATATTCTGGGTCAACTCCTCAGTTAGTTCGTCGAATTGAAACCGATGCATAAAGACAACCTTCTTGTAGCCATCTCTTTCCACATGTAGAACCGGAATATCGTACCGATACATCTCATGCCATTTCTTATTGGATGGATCCTGTATATTGATAAACTTCAATCTGTACGTCTCTGGAGCCATTCTTTTGAGCACTTCATTCAGCACATCTTTGGCCTCATCACAAAGCATACAGTTTTTTTTAGTAAAGAAATTTAGATGAATTAGTGGCTGTTTCGATAACCAGAACATTGCGAACTCACAAACTCACAAACTCACAAACTCACAAGCGTAGCGAGTGCTGAGTGATGGAGAGTCGAGTGACGGTGAGTGGTGATGGTGAGTCAAGTGATGGAGAGTGGTGATGGTGAGTGGTGATGGTGAGTGGTGATGGTGAGTGGTGATAAGTCTAGCTAGCGAGCAAACTTAACTGGATTACGCAGTGTTACCTAAACGTCGTGATATTTGTCATGTGACCATATGTAATCGTATATACGAAAATAGTCTACCATCCAATATAATCTCTTCCAACAATCCTGAAAACCCTCACCTTTCCACTCTTCAAGTCCCCTAACTTGTAGCTACCCACCTTAATGACTTCTTTGTCCTCTTCAATCACCTTAATCTTCTGTTTCTGTTCGTCGAACGACGTCACAAATGCCACATACGGCTTTCCTGAGAAACCTAAATCATGGACCTTTTTGTTCTTGATCAAATGTGAGGAGCGTCCCTCAAAGTGACCTTTAAGCACTACCAAAACGTCTCCTGGCCTTATCTCTTCGATCTTTCGAATATCTACGTTGTTGTTGTTTCTGTAGATCACAGATCCAAACGTTTTACCTGCAATTGGGGGAAGAACTTCACTTGGAAGCTGTGAAAACACCTGATTCACTAAATTACAGCTACTATTAAGGCTGTTGGCTGCCGCTCTGTAGGCCATAGAGCCAAATTTTTGTGAGCTGACTGCCAACTTTGCAATATCTGCCTTAGGCTTGCTGAAAGATAGCTCTGAGCATGTCAAAAGCTTTCCGGGTTTACTCGTCTCGTACGATAACTCCCACATGCTCGACGATAAGTCCGGATTCACAATGTAGTAGTCGACATACGTCACACTACGATGGCAGCGCTTGGCAATCACGTGAATATCTGTCTCGTAGTAAACCTCTTTCGTTAGAAATTGAGGTGGAAGCTTCCGGTCCACCCACCATGCATCCTGAGATGATTTAAGAGCTTCTCGGATGCTGGTATTGGTGGTATAATCAATGGACGATCTAATGGAGGTTGTTGGAGCAAGCTCTGAGCGAGAAAACGCGGTCTTCGGCATCGTTTCGGGTTCCATTGGCATCGTTTCGAGTTCCATTGCTGTTTCATCATCCGAAGAGGAGTCCTCGATTACTGGAGCTCGAGCGCGATGCTGTGGAATTCCTGTAGGAACAGGAGGTGGAACTGGTCTAGAACCAGGAGCTGGAGGAGGAGGAACAGCAGGAGCTTTTACCGGTACGGATGTTGGTATAGGTGGAGGGGCAGGTCTTCCTACTGGTTGTGGAGGAGGTGGACTCTGTGGTGTTTTGGGTTGGGGTGGAGGTGCAGGTCTGGAGCCAGGAATCGGGATTGGAATCGAAGCGGTCCGGGTAGGAGCCAGAGTAGTTGGCGTAGGAGCCAAAGTAGAAGTGGTGTGTGGTTCTTCTTCGTCAGACTCAGCAGAGGAGGTGGAGGTGGAACTAGCATCAACAGGCATAGGAGGTCTTTCGGCTGGTAAGGTTGGAAGAGGGGGTGAAGTGGTAAGAGGAGGTGAGGTGGGAAGAGGAGGTGAAGTAGGAAGAGGAGGTGAAGTAGGTGAAGTTGAAGTAGGTGAAGATGCAGTAGGTGGAAAGGCAGTAGGTGAAGGTGCAGTAGGTGAAGATGCAGTAGGTGGAGGTGCAGTGGGTGAAGATGCAGTAGGTGCAGGGGCAGGTGGTGCTGCCCCTCTCTTACTAAACGCCGAAATCACTGCCGGGTTGGCAAATGGCATTACTGGAACGGCACTAGATATGTCCTCTCCCTCCACCTTCTTCTTCTTGGTCTTAGCCTTCTTACCCTTTTTCTTCTCTGTTGTAGGCACTCCTCCAAATCCAAGCATGCCTACCATACCCATTCCTCCCGAAAGCTTTGCCATTCTTTCTCTGAGATGTCTTCTACGCAGCTCTTCCGAATCTTCAGACTCTCCGGATTCTTCAGACTCTGAGGATTCCTGGGATTCATCAATTTCATCGGCTTCTAAGGATTCATTTTTAAGCTCGTCCTCATCTTCATCTTTCAGTTCGTCCTCCTCATCTTCGTGTGTCTCATCTGCCTCCTCGTCATCTGCATCTCCATTCTCCACTTCCTCTGTCTCTCTTCCCTTCTTCTCCTCTCTTCTCTTCACAGCAGCCTCCAGAGCTTCCTGCTCTTCATTGTGCCTCTGTTCAAGTAGTCTCATTCTCTCCTTTAACGTTATTTTCGGTGCTCCTTCTCCCTCCTCTCGAGTAGACTCGTTAATAATGCTTCCAGAAGGCTTCTTTTGCTCCTTTCTGACAACCCTATCCTCTCCGATTGGCTCAGGAACATACGAAGAATGCTCTGCGGTGAATTGACGTTTCACAAATGACTGTTCAGGGATATCTCTTGGAACAGGAGGTGGTGCAGAATCGAAATTGAACGTTTTGATTCTATTTCTGAATGCCGAGGAAGTTGGCGAGGACATCCCTGGTGAGGACATTTTTGGTGAAGCCACGGGGATTTCTGAAGTCTCTGAAGCCACGGGTATCTCTCTAGGGGTCTTTGAGGTCTCTCCAGTGGTCTCCCGTGAAGCCAAAGGGCTTCCCTTGCTGCCCTTGCTCCCCTTGCTCCCCCCAGTGGTCTCCCGTGAAGCAAAACGCCCTCCCTTGCTCACTGACACCTCCGCCTTATCTACAACAAAACTCCTCGGAAAATACCCCGATAAAATCTCCCCCTTCTTATCCTTGTAAGATCCAAACAGCCAATCAGAATCAACCTCCTCTGTTACTGTAATCGATTCACCTTCTGCAAACGCCAAGTCATCAGACGCATTCTCAGCCTCCGGCGTGTAGGAATACTTCGCAACGGCCGTATATGGTATGGCAGGCATATCAAATATCGGATACTATAGTAGAGAAAAGAAGCATTGCTACCAGGGTTCATTCAACTCTCTCACCTCATATCAACTTCATCCCAATCTCACCTCAGCCTCATATTACATCCGTACACCATACCACACCTATCGCGATTTTTGGCCTTACAGCCTTAGCTCTTTTACTCCTCCTCTACTCCTTCTCTACTCCTCTACTGCCTCTCTTCTTTCCAGACATGAAACACACTCTTCCGTCTGAACAGGCCTCCAGAAAACGACGGCTTCATTTTCGCCCAAACATACCGAAAGACAACCTCACCAATTTGTCCAGTTCCAACACGACCTCTAAAAGGGCCATCTCGGTGTCTGTTCTACAGCAGACAGCTAAGGTCTCTTCAAATACGGTTTTTGGACATCCCAACATTATCAATTTATTAAGCAGTCCTTCTTCAAGTCCTTCTAGTAGTCAGACTTACGAAGTGGACCAAGGAAGTGATCTACATACACCTATTCATGTGAAGACCATACCGGCTCGAGCCAGTTCAACGAATAACTCCATATTTGGAAGTAATGCTCATCCATCTTCAGATGACAACATTTTTTGGGCAGCTACACCAAATCTTAAGAGAATCAATGCTCAACAGAAGGACTGTTTGGCTGATACCAGTCTCGATAGTACGTCGAACGGCTTGGGGAACTTCCCCTCGTCTCCTTTAAAGGCATTGGTGGGTAGAGAAACCGATATAGTGGATATGCTAGATCCAGATTTAAAGAGAATGATAAAGAAATACAATACAAATCGTGGCTCTTCGGTTCTTTCAACGGCTCCACCAGAATTTGAACGATGCAGTTCGGATACGAATGCATTAAGAAAGGCTGAAAGTGGAGAAGAGAGACCAATTATAGCCACCAAAAACACTCTTAGTGAGAGCATGTTACAGAATATTCATAAATTACGCAGTGGCAGAAGATATGCCAGTACTGGTAGCTTTCTTGGAACTTTAAAGTCTTCCTCGAGGTCGTTGGAGCCGTTGGAGCCGTTGGAGCCGGTAAAGAATGTTTCTCAGATGTTGATGGAGATAGGAAGTAATCTAAAGAAGAGTAAGGTTGAAGAAAGTAGTGATGATTTCGATGATGATGTTGATATGGAAGAGATTGATCAACTGGTTGATGAGGCCAGACAAGAACGAGTGGTTATTGAGAGCTCCGATGAGTTTAGCGACGATGGTGATGAAGTTTTAAAGCTACGTGAAAATGATCATCTAGACAACGACGACGACAACAACGACGATGACGACAACTTTGATGATGATGATGATGAAGTTTTAAATGAGGTTTTAGGTATCAAAACATTCAAAGATATGAAAGTTGATACTGAAAATCAGAAACTCGTTGTTAACGACTCTAATATGGCAAAAGCATGTATATTGAAGAATGATTGCAAAAGATATCAGATCAAAAGCATTCTGAAGAACGAATTTAAAGGCAAAGATTCATCTAAAAAGCAGCAGATGATATTACGATGTCTTACTGATAGAGATACCCTTCAAAACATTGTGGTAAGGGATATGTGGATTGAATTGGACTATCATGAAAATGACGTGATCAACGTTATAGTTACGGATGCTGATAACTCTCATTTGATTGATAAGAGCCATAATCTTCTTATTTGGAATCCAGATACACTTCTTTCCGCCACTATGATAGCTCAATCCATTGACTGTAAAAGGAAAGCGATTATTGATAATAAGTTTCGGGGTCCTGGAGAGTATCAGTTACCCTTGCTTTTAGGAGAGATCGTTCACAGACTATTCCAGGTTGCTTTAGTAGAAAGAGATGTGTCTGATGAATTCATGAACGCTAAAATGGATGAGTTACTAAAGGAGAACCTGATTCCTATTATGAGTGCTGGATCTGATAGGGCCACTTTGAAGGAGATTATTGCTGCTCATATCGTGAATATTAGAGATTGGATGGCCACCTATTTGGGGAACAGTGTGAAAGGTGCCGCTGGTACCACTCGGACCACTCGTTTTGACTTGTCTTCGGCCTTCTCACTGCCTTTTCAAGTCACCAATATTCTTGACGTCGAGGAAAATATTATGTCTCCAATGTTTGGACTTCGTGGATTGATCGATGTGGTTATTGAGGCGAAATTGAAGGATGGAAGAAAGTATGTAGTACCTTTAGAGATCAAAACCGGAAAAGAGTACATAACAAACCGTGCTCAGGTATCTTTATATACCCTATTGGTACGAGACAGATACGATTTGCATACAAATCTGCTTTCTTTGGTGTACACGAAGATGAGATCGTCATATTTTGAGGCTCTAAAGAAGAACGACTTGAGAATGTTGGTGAATATTCGTAATGACCTTTCTAAGTATTTAGCCTATGGAGTGACTGCATTGCCCGGTATCAAGAGGCAAGCATCTTGTGAACGCTGTTCAGCCCTACAAGAATGTATGACGATTAATAAGCTTGCAGAGGAAGGTTGTTCTATAGATAGTGGCATTGACGAAGCGGTTTATCATGGATTGACAGATCATTTAGACAGTTCTTTGTATAGAGAGTTCTATGACCAGTGGAACGATGCGATCACCAAAGAAGAAGGTCTCATGAACAGTTTCAAAAGAGATTTATGGTGTCGATCTTCGAAAGAGAGAGAAGACAACGGAGGAAAGTCTGTTGGCTCTCTTCAAGTAGTGAGTGCCGTTGAAACTGGACAATCTCCGAGAGGATTTCTTTATACATTCAAACGAGATGCTGCCAAAAACCCGAATATGATGTTTACTCAGCTCTCTAAACATGATCGGATTGTTCTTAGTGATGAACAGGGTAAGTATGGATTAGCTTATGGATATATTGAGGGCATCCGACCTGATTTCATTAGTGTCAGTACTGATAGACGCTGGACTAATTCGAGTGTTCGACTTGCAGAGTTTGACGAGCAGAGTAACCAGGTTTTCCATCCAGTCATCGAGAAGCCCTCTCAGTTGCCGTCACAGCTGATATCGCTGTCCATTGGTACTTTGGTCAGGCAGAAGACCTATAGAATCGATAGAGATGAGATGTTTCATGGATTAAGTATGGCACGATTCAATATTCTCAATCTGTTTCTCGCAGAAGGTGATACCAAGCGAAGAAAGTTGGTTGTCGATCTAGAGGCACCTAATTTTAGTGCTAAGCCACTCGTTAAGTTCAAGGCCAAGGACGTTGATCTCTCGTCTTTCAACGTCGACCAGAAGCAGGCATTTGATACAGTCTTGAGGACCGAGGACTACTGCCTAATTTTAGGTATGCCAGGAACTGGTAAAACTACTGTGATTGCCAACATCATCCAAGCGTTGGTTTCTGGCGGTCAGACGGTACTTATAGCGTCATACACTCACTCTGCTGTGGATAATATCGTGGAGAAATTATTAGATATGATTGACAAACCAGGTATTCTAAGAGTTGGCTCTCCCAAAAGTATCAGTGATAAGGTGAAGAAGTATTCATTGTGGTCCAAGGATAGTATCTATCCAATAGAGACGCAGGAAGACTTTGATAGGGCGATTTTGGATACACAGATAGTTGCCACGACATGTTTGGGTATCAAGGATGTGACGTTTGCTCATAGAAAGCAGTTTGATTACTGTATTATTGATGAGGCATCGCAGGTTTCGATGCCTATCTGTTTAGGTCCTTTGGCATTTTCCGATAAATTTGTTCTTGTTGGAGATCATTATCAACTTCCACCGTTAATTATAAACCCTGAGGCTAGGAAAAGAGGTTTAGACAAATCCTTATTTAGATTGTTGAGCGATGCACATCCAGAAAGTGTTGTGCAACTCACCCATCAATATCGTATGTGTTCTGAAGTGATGACTGTATCGAACGAGTTGATTTATGAAGGTAGGTTGAAGTGTGGAAGTGATAGAGTGGCTAACCAGTCGCTTGAAATCCCGTATCCGGAGAGATTGAAGGAAGTATCGATGTTAATACCAACCGTTTCCAATCGTTGGCTTGACAGTGTGTTTGACCCGCAGCACAAAGTTCTGTTTTTGGACCACGATCAAGTTCCAGCACGTGAGATTTGTCACGGTGATAAGATTGAGAATCCAATAGAGGCTAAACTGATAGAGCAGATAGTCAAGGCGCTTGTTCTTTGTGGAGTTAGTCAATCTTCGATTGGTTTGATGTCTTTCTATAAAGCACAGTTGAGATACTTTTATAGGTCGCTCAGCATGTTCCCTGATATCGATATTATGACTGCAGATCGATTCCAAGGACGAGATAAAGAGTGCGTGATCATTTCGTTAGTTCGATCGAATGATCAAAACAATGCTGGAGATCTATTGAGAGAATGGAGACGTGTCAATGTAGCTATGACTAGGGCCAAATCCAAATTGATTATCCTTGGATCGAGGAAGTTGATGGGTACCATTCCGCAGTTTGAAGGGTTTATTAAGTTGTTTGAAAGTAAAGGATGGTTTCTAGAGCTAATGTCTGGAGCAGATAAGCTGTATGAAGGAAGCTTCATAGATTCTGACAGTCAACAGAAGATTCAATCTTCGCCGCGCAACGTCAAACGATGTAAAGTGGCATCGCAATCAAAAGTTATACAGAGAACACAGGTCTTGAAGAACGTGCTGGAGGAGATGAAGGCATCAAATTTATAGAGCTATATTAATAGAAAGTAGTAAAGATCATCGGTTCAAATACTGCCTTTTCCAAGTCCAGTATTCAACCAACCGTTGGCCAGAGTACTTGCCATAATCGAAATCAATCAAGGAGATAGTACTTTGGATTCCTGCCCAGATACCCCAGTAGAAGCCAGGCATTCCATAGTACAGAGAGATCTCAAGGATCAAGTCATCGATTATCTTGGAAGAGTCTTGGATATCACGATCAACTTCTAGGTATGAACTACACCAGTTTCGCAGAAGTTGGTTTGTTTTGATAGGTTTGGGAATAAGGGCTTTATCACAGTCGAAACCCTGCCATTCCTGGAAATGATTGGAGATATCAAAAGCACGTGGACCAGGCATCATGTACTCGTAGTCTATGAACGAGATGGGATTGATTTTCTTGGACTTATAGTTGGAGACTACAAGATCACCAAGATGGGAATCGTGCAAGCAGTCAGAGAGTTCAGTTGGAATAATGATGTTGCCAGAAAGTAAATCACTATGAGTAGCTACACGAGGAGAGCTGTGACCGATTTCATTCTCAAGCCATAGTAATTCCTGTGAAAGGATATTTTTGAGGGAAGATGGAGAGCTCTGTAACTGCTGAATATCCTTGTTGGCCTGGCAAACTTTGACCATCTCGGGTATCTCTGGTAAGATGTCAGTCCAGTTCTTGACAAGTTGCCAAATATCGACAGGTCTTGGCTTCTTGTCAGTCAAAGAGCTTGTGGATCTACGACGGAATTTGCGTCGAAGTTTGCGAATACTGTCCTCGATGACGTCCACAACGACTAGACGATGCCACTTACCCAAATGTGATGCTATGAAGGGGTAAATATAAGGGTTTGACATCTCATCAAACTTGAGAGCTCGTCCTTCAATGAATCCATACACCAAACCATTTCCAAAACGAGCATGGATCGGTGGAGCCAGATTATAAGAGTTTAGAACCAAATGAGAGACAAATTCCCGATCTCTATCGATAATCATTCCAGTTCCACGTCCGTAAGTTCGCACGAGCACCTCTTTTGGGGCATCTTCAGGACCACCAGGAAACTTACACTCAAGCAGCATATTAGTGATTCCACCCGTCAGTTCATCCAGCTGAATGAGATCCTTATAAACTCTCCAATGAGGAAATATATCAAGAAGCATCTCGAGCATCTGGGTTTTCTGTTTGTGCGAGTTGGAAGGTTCTATGAAACGATCTGGAAGGTAAATGGCATGAGCACAGTACTTTTCCAGAAGCTGAGAGACTAAGGGAGGAGAAGGTGAGGACCCTTCGCCATCTGAAAAATCAGCAACAGTCGTAGAGGAGGTGAAAAGGGGGGGAGACAAAGAGGACGAAGACGCATTGGAAGCGATACTAAAGTCAGCTTCAATCCGGCTGGGGCCGTTGGCGCCGTCTGAGGAATATATTTTAAAGCTCTTACCATCTGAGACTGGAAGAGATGAAGGAGGAGATGGAAAGGTTTCAGAGACTTGATCTATATCACTTCGAGTCAATGAGATATCTGTGGAATTAGAGTGATGATAGGGAAGGAAACGAAGGTCTCCATTGGACAAAAGGCAAAAAGTAGATGGCATCTGGAGACAGGGAAGGAAAAAAGAAGAAGCACTGAGGAAGCAACGAAACAACACTTGGGTGGTATTCTGGTTAAGTTTAATTTTACTGATCTGTTGAACGAGAAGAGACATGTGATATGACTTACATTTATACGAGTTTATGCATTTATGTATTTATGCATATTACTAGATAGCATCTCTTCGTAGACCAGTCTGACTCTCTAGATCAGATCGACCTGGCCAGCTATCAGTCCAATCCTGCTCCATGTAGAAATCATGAGTTTTATAATCATCGGGACCCTTTTCTGCAGTATCCAAGATAATACTAGGAACGTAAGAGTATCTAAGAAAGACACTAGGGAAATAACGTCTATATGACCACCAGGCAACAAGCCAACCCATCAAACTACCAAGTACGACATCGACGAAATGATGACGATAATCTTGGGTCCTTGAGAAAGCCACGTACGAGGCAAATAATGATGGCAAGCAAGAAACAAGAAATCTCCAAGCACCTACATAATTGCAAGAGCAGCCTAGAAGTTGACCCATCATCCACATGGTAAGGTAACCAAAGCAGGCAAAAGAAATTGACGCATGGCCGGATGGAGTAGTTCTGAAACCGTCCAATAAAAGAGGCTTATCAGTAGTTGTACAGATCTCCTTTGCATAATAGAGAGTATCAGGTAGTGCATCTTTTGCAGGGATACATCTAGCAAGGAAATCTGGTCGACACCGGCCAATCCAATTCTTTAGAGTATCCACCATGAAGTCGCAAGTGGTCACAGAGACTATCAATCCGAGGAAGCTGATATAAAAGACATAGATTCTTTTACCAGGAGGAGTGAATAGACGGTTAGTGATGGTCATTACTACAGGAGACACAAAGACGACCAATTCAAGCAATAGGGGAACTGGAATACGCTCGTGCTCAGTAAATGGATGACTGATGGTAATATCATTAATAGTGAACTGTCTCTGGTATGGATGCACCCAATGGACGATAGTACCATCGAGGATTGCCAATACTATGGCATAAGTAGCATCAATGACCTTCCATTTGTAAAGAGACCGAAGAAGTCTTCTGTTGGACAATCCTAGGTTCTGTCGATCTATGTAGAACATTAGGTGATAAACAGCAAGTGTATAGTATACGAGTAGGTCAGGTAGAAAGGTGAGGAATAGTCGATCGACTGTTGTCACGTGACTGATGTGCCTGGTGCCTACGGTGCCTACGGTGCCACTACTTACCCACTACTAAGCATTAAAAGTGCTGATTCTCTACTCATATAACTACTCATACGTCAACTGATCGTTCTTCTTCTTCTCGTAGGCCTCTAATACAACATCTTTGGCAGTCTTCTTTCTCTCCTCAGCCAACTTCTTACCCAAAACCCCCTTTTCGTTCTTCTTCTTCGTCTCCTGTAATCTCTGATTTGCTGCTTTTGCTGCCAGTTCTTTGGCTGTTAATGTGGCATCTGAATCTGCCGTATTGGGAGCTCCTTGTGACCCTAACTTTTGACCTTTAACAGCAGACATCTTGCCTGGCCGGTCGCCTAGGCGGTTGCCTAGCCGGGAAGGCCGGTTGCCCGGCCGATTGCTTTGTTTATTGCCCGGCCGATCGCCAGTCTTCGGCTGCTCGCGCTCCTCGCGCTCCGTAGATGAACAAAGACCCATAAAGAACCAAGTGACATAAAATCAACAACTACTCGCGAGTACTACTAACCATAATATTTAGTAAAGAATAAGTATAAGTATCCAGTAAGCCGTATTAAGAATAGAATCAAAGTAAGAATTCTTACAAATTAATGTTCTGAGACATGTAGTAATTGCCGATGGCCCTGTTTCGGGAAAAGAACCTTAGTTGTGGTAAATGAATATCGGAAGCATCAACGTATTCGATCTCTCTAAAAACTCTACCGTAGGCCCGATTCAACTTCATATCGAGACCCACATAGAGCTTCAAATTCTGTAAGCTAACAAAGAAAAGAGAAGAAAGCTTCCACAACTTGAAGTAGAGATCAATTTTCTCTGCGTTGATGTGATGAGAACGGACTGTAGCATCACGTAGTGCGAACCAGTCGGCATTTGTGATCTGCCTAGAGCCCATCTCAACGTTGGAATCGAGGAGTTTATAGAAGACATTGAAGATCTGGTCGCTTGGTAAGTCCACAGCTCCTGATGCTTTCAATGAACATCTGTAAAACACATTAGTCTTTGGGAAGTGGTACATTTCGGCAGCACGCATGATCGATTTGAAGAAGTTGGTATTCTTCCAAGCCATCGATTTTGTCAATAGACAGTTGAAGAAAGGTTCATCCATCTGTCTAATTTCGCTGTAATCGGCCAGTACTTTTTTCAAAGCTCTCGAAGATTCAACGTCAAAGTTAGGGTACCTTGTAAAGAAGATATCCAAAAAGGTATCGTTCAACGATGAAGAGATCGAGGAGTTTGATCGATGATGAGATTCGTAGTACTTCCACGTCGATAACCAGATATCTGTAACATGATCGAAGTTTCTAGTGTTATTCCAGGTATTATGCATGAATCTTTTGACAAAGTTCATCTGAAGAGGAGTCAAATACGGTAAGTCCCCTTTCAAAGCTCCCTTAAAAAAAACGTTCGAGGTCTCAAAGTCTTGACAGTAGCCTATGAATGACATGTGGGCAGTTGTCATATAACTCCTAAGACGAGAAGGTGGATCCATATTCTTCTCATTGAATTCCTGAAGAACATTTGAAGTCACCTCAGTGAAAATCTTCAAAGCCTCTTCAGTATGACCTTTCAAAAGACAGGCTCTGACCATAGCAATCTGTAGCTCTCCGTGAATCTTCTCGTAGGATGGCTTGGAGGCTTTGATTCTAGAATAGATGGCCCAAATCTCATCGAAGTCAAAGTCGTTGTTGTCGACAAACAACGAAAAGACAGATCCTAAAACAGACTCTGCAGTAAACAACTCGTACAACTTCTCGTTGTTCTTACCACGATTCCAAACTTGTGCAGCTTCATCTGCTAATCCCATATCTTTGAAAGCCTTAAAAAGATTGGTAAGTCCACGAGCGCTGATCCTAACTGAGCTGTCTGCACTAACAATGTCTGAACTGACTTTCAATAGAGACTTCTTCAAAAGCTCGTGCAACTGTTGCAAAGGAGTGTTGAGGTCCTTATCAACATTCTTGTTAAGTTTGGTGAGTTCCCAACGATGAACTCTAAGACCATTACGTAATAACGAAACCATTTCATCCATCCTACGTTCAGTCATCTCTCCAGTGGACATTAGCTCTTCATAGAGTGGCATAATCCTTTTTACAGAGTCCCAGAATTGTTTGCTAGAGCCAATAATACGACCCGTGGAGATGTCAAACGATGAATTATGAGTAAGACAATCATCAAATGCCATCAGCTGTTTATAGTATGGCAACTGACGCTTGTTGGACACATTCTGAGTGTACTCCTTAATCTCCGGAATCTTAGCAAACACTTGATTAACTCCACTTCCACTGTTGTTAGAGTTATTACGCTGAGACATATGGAAACTTCTTGCTCGGGATCCACTGTACATACCACGAGCATTCTCTGCAACGTGTAGAGAGCTCGGACGCTTGAAAACGTTGTTGGCAGTCAGACAAGACTGAAACGTCATCTTCGAACTATGGGCAAACGAAGTTGCCTTTGGAACGTTCCTCAGCATTTTGGGATTAGTAAACGAATAGGTGAATAGGTGAATAGATGGGTGATCAAGAAGCAGAACCCCAAAAAGTACAAAACAAGAAAATCACCTACTTTGATAATATATATATATATTTTGTTCACTAGTGCCTTTTTTTTTTTTAAAGGTGGGCTGAAAATTTTTTGGCATGCACCGTTTAACGCTTTATAGAGGGCCGGCTAAATAGGCGGAGGATTGATCAGCCAGCACAACGGCAGACGCCGAAGGCCCAGGGAGAAGGGACATACATGAATGAATGAATGAATGCATGCATAGTGCCGGAGGTTTCACTTTGTCGCATGATTTCCTCTTTAGTAGCATCCGTGACGTAGACAGATGGGGAGCTCTCCAATCCGATATTTGTTTGGAAGGGTATTTTTCATTTCCCGGATCTCCTCTGGGCAGCTTCCGTCATGGGAAGCTAAATACTAGCAGACTTGCAGTCTTGAAATTCATCTTTTAACGTCGTATAAATCGTACCTTGGTGAGTTTCTTTTTCTTTCTTTGCCTAGATTATGTCCTTGGTTCCTCTATATCGGGATCTGATACCTTTCTTGGAAGATTATCTCCCTTGCAGCCCTGCCAGCTCGGCCAGCTCGGCGAAATGCCCGACAACACAACGACCATTTATCACGCTAACCTATGCACAATCCTTGGACTCCCGAATCGCTAAACGAGCAGGGTTTCCAACAGTGATATCTCATCCAGAAACAAAGACTATGACGCACTATCTTAGATCGAAATATGATGGTATACTGGTGGGAATTGGTACGGTGTTAGCGGATGATCCAGCACTCAACTGTCGTTATGATTCTAGCCATAAAATAAGACCTATTATAGTAGATCCACATTTCAAACTTAGACAGGTTTATGGGAAATCCAAGTTGATGAGAAACGTTGAGAATGGAGATGGTCTACCGCCAATTGTGATAGTGTGTGGAGATTCCGCCAATGCCGTTGACTTCGGACTCAAGTACGGAATGGTGATGATTGTTGGGGACGAGGAGGAGGGGGAGCTTGGTGGAAGGATGTCATGGAAGGAGATTTTTGATAAGTTGTGGGAAAAGGGTATTAAATCGGTCTTGGTGGAAGGAGGTGCAAATGTCATTAATAGCCTCCTTAGTGAAGACGAGATGATGATAGATTCCATTATAATTACTATAGGTAGTATATATCTCGGTAGAGATGGAGTTGAAGTTAGTCCAGCAAAGGGAGTTGATATGACAGATGTCAAATGGTGGGGGAATAATGATTCAGTGATGGCAGCAAGGCCACGGCTACGGCCAGAGCTACGTCCACGGCCAAAGCCACTACAAGCATATCCTATATGATGCATATCTACCGGCAGTCTCACTTCGTCTCACAATCTTCACCACCTGGCCCCTCTTTAATCCAAGGTACATTGCCACCGGGTCCTGGCTCTGGATTCGTGGAAGCTGTGACTCCTTTAATTTATATCTCTTTAATAGGTCCTTTTTCTCCTCATTACTCAATCTAATGTGCTTTGGAACTAACTCGTGATGCGTAATGTTCACTATGATGTCCGATTCCTGGAAGATTTCAATTGTCGCCGGCTCTGCAACGGCAATTGCTTTGGTTGCGGAAGGTGTTAGATTCTGCTGGTAGATGAAGACTCCAGTAGAGAAGTTCTTATCAGCTATATGAGCGCAAAAGTTCTTCATAGTTTGAATACCAACTGAAGGCTCGTCACAGAATTCAACCCAAAGTGGTCCCAAATCGCCATATTTCTCTAGTGCTTCTTGTCTAGGCGTGGCTTGAAATGACATCAACTTCCGTTGTGGCATCCCCATCGAATCGCAGAACTTCTCTCTGAATTGATCGAGAGGTATTTCGATCTCTTCTTGTGGAATATAATATCCTCGGTCACTCACCATCTCTTTAACCGTTTTATATGCTCTCCATAGTCTTGATGTTGCTCTATCAACGTCTTCCATCTTTGTATACCCTCTTCCTTTTGTTTAGTACTTATTTAGTTGTAGTGTTCAACTTTTTATCTGTTACCTCTGAAAAATTTTCAGCATCTGTACACCGCATATAAAAATTGTGTCACGTGTTCGAGTGAAAAGTTCAAGTGGAAAGTTCGAGTGAAAAGTTCGAAGTGAAAAGATCGAAGTGAAAAGTTTAGAATGTAAAGTTCAGAATGTAAAGCTCAGTTCCTACTACAGTCAGTACTGGTGATCAACTAAAAAGGCTTTCAAGTTAACCACCAAAACTCATGGACATTAAAGAAGATCGGTCATTGTAAAGATTCTCAAGATCTTCCATTTTTGACTGTGTCGATACAACTGTCCAAGATTAAAATCCATATGACATATTTCCCATCTTTCGTGCTTCTTATAGCATAGATGAATATGGAAAAGATATTATGTGACATACTATAAAGTTTCCTCGATTTGTATAAATGATGTGGCACATCCAGCAAACACATCCACTATCTTTTCTTTCTTTCCATTAGTCCGATAAAGTAGATTCAAGTAATCGAATGTAACGTCGTCTACCGACTTGTCTCCTCTTGTATGCTCTCCGCAATTTCCATGTTCTCCCCATCCCCAAGAGAACGCCTCATTATGAGTTGAACATAATCCGTGCTCACTTCCTGTAGCGTAATGGATGTACGGAGAATCATCGTCTGTTCCTGGAAAAGTCTGACCATATGAATTATTACCGATCGACTTGATTCGACGACGGTCATCAATGAGATGAATTGACGTCCACATCGACTCGATACACTCAAAGGAATCATTGGAGAGATGTAAGCTGGCCAACCGTCTCTCAATATCGAAGTTATCCCGACCTCGAAATAAGCTCTTTAATTTATCATGTTCGTCCTGCACTATGAATACTGTAAAATCTCGTCCCATAGCATAGTCTATCACTTTCAAACCCTTATCAAACTCAAGTTGAACTGGTTCCCATATAATTTTAAGACTCTCATTCTTACCGTAGTCAACCAATTGTCCCTTCTTGTTGTTCCCCCATGCCCATACTTGATCGTTTCCAAATTGGATAATAGAACTGTGTATGGAACTTTTCAACTGTTTGACTCCACCTCTGTTCTCCCCATTAACCATGATTTCACCGTATCCTTTTGTACTGCTTCTAATGTCCTTTCCAAGTCCTAATTCTCCATTTGCCCCATACCCTGACACAAAAATTCTCTCGTCCCGTGTCACTGCTATACTGTATTCCCAGCCACATGCTATTGTCTTGAACTTAAACGCCGATAGTAGATGAACTGTCTCAAATACCGGAGATCTCTCAACAAGGGAATCCAAAAACAACTGCTGTCTCCCATTGGTTCCACATCCCATTAGTTTTCCATCCTCTAGGATTAATAATGTATGCTCTGCTCCAGATGCCATTTTCACGATCCTCTTATGACTATGTAACTTTGACACTGTCATCACGTGACGATCATTATTATCGCCAACACCAAGTTGATATCCATTATTAGATCCACAGCAGAGTAGTTTAAACATGTAGATTGGGTGTTGGTCTGGATTAGGTGTTGGTGTGGATTAGGTCTGTTGGTCTGGATTAAGCCTGTTGCTCGGATTAAGCCTGTTTGGCCTTCCTACGCTCCCCCTACGCGCTCCCCTACGCGCTCCCCTACTCTCCTACGCCGCTCGCCAACGCGAAACGCGAAAAGGTTAATTTTTCAATCATCGATTTTTCAGATCTTGCGGATTTTTCCGCTCCTTTTGACTCGTTCTTCAACACCAATGGTTGTTCGTGAAATCATCAACGTATCTGATTCGAGTGAACCTGAAGAAGAAGAAACAATGCAAGTTCCTGACTCTTCTCCAATGAAAACTCCAGATCAAAAAACCGGTGGGTTGGACCCGCTGGACCCGTTGGACTCGGACCTTTCATCTCCAATAAAACCTGTCACTAGACTTTCCAGTCTCAAAGAAAGATTTGGATACAATAGTCAGATGAATCGAGGAGGATTATCACTTTCCATGTCGAAAGATTACTCTATATTAAGGGCGAAATTCCCTGGAATACCATCGTCTACTGTCAGCAAGATGTTGAAGCAGAGGGGCTCCTGTGAAGAGGCTGAAAGAGCACTCAGATCTATGAATAAAATTGATTTCAAGCCAACTTTGAAACTGAAGCGTCCCAGTTCTGTATTTGGTAACATGTCGTCACCTTCGGATAAAATACGCCTATCATCGTTAAAGTTCGACTCTCCGTTGAAGGATCATGATGTTGTATCATCCAAGGTGACTCTAAAGAATAACAGATCCATTGCAGAAAGATATGGAACCACCACCAAGAGGAAGTACGGTCATTTTCAGTTTGATTTGGATGCTTTGGACGAGGGAAAGATGAAGAAAAAGACTAAGCATAGACGGTTAATTCGTGGATCAGAGATGATTCAGCGGGTTGAAGATGGCGAGGAGAGTAGTGTTTCCGAAAGACTACGTAGAGGAGAAAAGAAGGAGTATATTGAGTTAAGCAGTGGCAATGAAGAAGAAGCAGAAGCAGAAGAGGAGACAAATTTGATGGAGGATGACTTTGATGACTTTGATCAGGACGTTGAGTCCGAATCTGAAGAGGATACGTCGTTGAACTTCGATGAAAGAGTGATGAAGTTTCTCAATACGGCAGATATTAGAGACATTGTGGACATTTCTGGTGTTCCAACGGCCATTGCACAGACTTTAATTGAAGGAAGGCCCTATGAGAGTTATGAACAGGTTGAAAACAAGGAGTTTATTGAAGTCAAGAGTGAAGGTGGTGGTAAAAGCAATAGACGAAATGGTTATAGGAGAAGACCTATAGGAGAGAAGATTATCGCTACCACGATGAGGAAATTGAAAGGCTATGAGATGGTTGAATCTTTAGTTGATCAATGTAAAAGATATGGAGATGATATCAAGAGAGCTATTATAAAGTGGGGTGTTAAGGTGAATAATGAGACGGGAGAGTTGGAGATATTGAGTGTGAATGCAGATGACGGTGAGGAGGAGAATGAAGAAGATCTTGGCGACCTCGAAATTGTTTCTTCACGGTTGAAGGCTGATGAGAAGAAGAAGGATGATGATGAGAATGATGAGTCTCTTAGTGATAATCCGGACGATGAAGATTATGGAAGCTCCAAACGTAAATTGGTTTCAAGAGGTCAACTCAATCCAAATCGTTCTTCACGGTTTGGAAAAATTGGGTACTTTAAGAATAAGCCAAAATTGATGGCCGATGACTGTAAACTCAAGGATTATCAGCAGGTTGGAATCAATTGGCTTACATTACTCTACAAGAAAGGTTTGTCATGTATCTTGGCAGACGAAATGGGATTAGGTAAGACCATTCAAGTGATTGCGTTTTTGGCACATTTGAAAGAGTGTGGATCACCTTCACCACACCTTATTGTGGTTCCTGCATCCACTTTAGAGAATTGGTTGAGAGAATTTGAAAAGTTTGCACCCTCACTAGACGTGAGGCCTTATTATGGTTCGCAAGTGGCCAGAGAAGACCTACGGATGCAGTTAGAAGACGATGATGGCTATGACGTTCTTGTTACAACGTATTCTATGGCCACCGGTGGCAAGCTCGATCAAGCATTCCTTCGCTCACGTAAATTCAACGTCATTGTGTATGATGAAGGTCATATGTTAAAAAATTCCGCCTCCAATCGATACCAGAAGTTGATGCGATTGCGAGGTCAGTTCAGACTTTTGTTGACAGGAACTCCTTTGCAGAACAATTTGAGGGAACTTATATCTTTGCTTTCCTTCATCTTACCCCAGGTGTTCACGGAGAAAAAGGCCGAATTGGAGGATCTTTTCGACCAGAAAACATCTACCAACGCATCCAAGAAAGTTAGTATAGAAGATGAGAAGGTGAACCCTCTCCTCTCTCAGCAGGCCATAAAAAGAGCACGGACTATGATGACTCCGTTTGTATTGAGAAGAAAGAAAAGTCAGGTGATGAAGTATCTACCTGCCAAGCATAACCATATTCTCTACTGCGATATGACAACTGCCCAGAGAGATATATACGATATCTCCATTTCTGAGGTTCGAAGCAGGATTAAGGAGCAACGGAGACGGAAGGGTATGACGGTAGAAGAAATTGCCAAGCTACCAAAGTTGGAAGGTAGCAATAATTACATCATGTCACTCCGTAAGGCGTGCATGCATCCAATGATTTTCAGGTATCTCTATACGGATGATGTCCTTCGTGTTATGGCCAGGAAAATCAAGAAAAGTCCTCAGTATCACGATGCTTATGAACAGTATATCTATGAGGATATGACCGTTATGTCGGACTTTGAGATAAATCAGTTATGTCATAACTTTCCTAGACAGTTGGGAGAATATATTCTTCCAATAGAGTTCTACATGCACAGCGGTAAGGTGAAGACGCTGATGGACCTTGTACAGAAGATTGTGAGTAGAAAAGAGAAAGTTCTTGTCTTTTCGATGTTCACGCAACTATTGGACGTTCTGGAGAAGGTGATGAGTTTCAAAAACTTTAAGTTTGTAAGGTTGGATGGTTCCACGGCCGTTGATGAAAGGCAGAATATTATTGATACGTTTTATGAGGATGAAACGATTCCTGTATTCTTACTCAGCACCAAAGCTGGAGGTTTTGGTATCAATTTAGTGGCAGCTACGAACGTTATTATCTATGATATGTCTTTCAATCCTCACGATGATAAGCAAGCGGAAGACAGAGCTCATAGAGTGGGTCAAACTAAAGAAGTGAATGTTTATCGATTGGTTTGTAAGGATAGCATTGAGCAAAACATCCTTCAGGTGGCATATAATAAGTTGGAATTAGATACATCGATGATGAGTAACGGAAAGGTTGTTGAGGATATGGTTATTAAGAAATTGGATGAGGCGATTCCTAACTCACCTGACGCCACGTCCATTCAGCGGGACACTACAGCCCTGCCTCAAAAGACTCATGGACTTCTTGCGCAGACAGTAGCTGACGATGACGATTTGATCAAGGTGGCGGAAAAACGAGTCCACGACCCTGCTTATAGCATGAATTTCCCTCTGACGATGCCTCCCTCACCTGTTCACATTCCTGTCACTGTTCCCGATAATCCAGAGACCCCCATTGAGATGCATAATATATAATCATATACCTATTCAAGATGAATACTGTATTTCAATACCATACTTACCCATCTTAGGTATTGCTTCACTACAGTCGATTCTAAGTCCAGAGCTAATCAGCAGGTCTTTGAAGCGACCTTCCCAGGCTACATTAAGGTCCTTTTTGGCGATACTAGCACAGCATTTCAAGCCGGAACTAAAGTTCAGGTGATTAAAAGTGTCCATAAAGTGTCGTGCATTATTTTCTGTAACCAATTTCCCTGGATTGATTCCCATAAAGGTAGTAAGAAGTCTATGGTGGGTTTCTTCGTCCAGTGATTTGAAAGGTTGGTGTCTTGAGGAGGTGATTGGCAGAGTACTTGGCAAAGGACTTTTTGGTGGCACAGCTCTATTTGGTGGCTCGGAAGACCTCAATAAACTAAATCCAAACAAAAGGTCTGATTCATAAGAATAGATATTGAAAGTGTATTTGGAAGATAGAGTTGAATTGAGTCCAGATTTAATGGCATAGGTTGATTCTATAGTTCCAAGTAAGGGATTTAGAGCCAATGTCATAGTAAGAGGTTTACCGGAAGAAGAAAGATGGGTGGAGTATCTAAGGGCAGTGGATAAACCGGGTGACATAGACATCAATGCGAACCAAAGCTCAAAGCCTAGTGATAGTGAAGTAGAGTCTGAAATGCCACCAGGAGAAGACGATAAGTCGGAGCCAATCTTATAGAGACAACGAAAGCCAAGAAGAGATTCATTGGAGGAGAATATAAAGTCGGTGGAACTGTTACCCTTCTGTCTCTGAAGATAGAGAGTAACTATGGTTGAATTGTTAGCCAGTTTGCGTAGTTTAGGAGTATTGATGAACTTCATCATCAACTGAACATTTTTCGAGATACGTTTAATCAACATACCTTCTAGAAATTGTGAAGGAAAGTACATCTTACCGTAGAGAATACAGGGTCTTGGCTGACCTGTAGGAGTGAAATGAGCATCTTGAAGTCTTTGCTGTTGAGGTGATTTGACAAATCGATAATCATCAAGAATCAATCGTAAAGGAAGAGACGCTGTTCCAAGATAGGTATTTTTGAGATCAATTGATGAGTAAAGATAGGAAAGTGATCCTGTTAGACGGCTTAATTGTGATAGTGTTAAAGAACTGTAACTATACTCTGTATTCTTCGATGAGATTGATAGTTTAAAGCCACTTGGTATAGGAAAATGCATCAGGTTATTGGAAGTTCTAAGAATCTGCTCATATGACAGATCATCATTCCATCCAGAAGCATCATAGAAGCATTTCTGAACGTAATCCATGTAATTAATCATGATGATGGTATAAAGCTTGTTAACTGAGCTGTACAGAGTTCGCGAAAGAGTCTTCAATTAAACATCTCACCTTTGTTCAACATTTCTTATTTGACCTTAAGGCTTTGTAATGTCTGACAACGAGTCATTGGATCATTTGATCTTTGGATCAGGTCCTTCTTCAGGCTCTCTAAGCCCTCCTTCTCTAAGCCCTCCTTCTCCAAGCCCTCCTTCTCCAAGCCCTCCTTCTCCAAGCTCTCCTTCTTCAAGCCCTCCAAGCTCTCCAAGACTTCTTCCAAGAATTAATGAAAATAACGACGACTTTGCTGTGGCGTCTGACCTGGATGCTTGGTCTTTGGCCTCAGATCGTTCTGAGGACTCCTCTAGAAGAAGACGAAGCTCAGCTAAATCGTCTTTCTCTGTTCCTGATATAGAATTGTTCACCGTCTCTTCAGACTCGTATTTTTCTCATCATAGGGATGCTGCTGGTTCCGGTGCTGGTGCCGGTGCCGGTGCCGGTGATGCGGGTACTGCTGCTGCTGGTGATGCGGGTACTGCTACGGCTACTGCTGCTGCTACTGCCACTGCTACGGCTACGGCTACGGCTACGGCTACGGCTACCGGTGCTGCCCCTCCTCCCCCTACAGTCACCCCTCCCGCTTCTCCAAGATACTCTACAAAAAGACATAGACGAATGTCTCGTACAAGAAAAGAAGAGATTGAAATCTCTCCCACTGCACAAATATACAAAAATCTATTGATTCTCGAGGAAGCTTTGAGACAACAAGGTGCACAACAAAACAGACTCAAGACTAAATACATGATCTTTGTGATTTCCATGTTGATTGTGTTTGTATTAACATCATATGTGACGTTCATGGCTGAGAGCCCGAGCTATTGGAGGTTTTTCTGCCAAGTGGTAGGAAGTATTGATCTTCTCACTCTTATACTCTACTTTCTTAGTGGAGAATATAACAGAACCATCACAAGACCTCGAAAGTTTTTAACATACACTAATAAGGGAATTAGAAGGATGAATATAAGGCTTGTCAAGGTTCGAGTGAAAAGAACTGATAAATTACTGGATATATTGAAGATTTGTCTGTTATTACCAACAGTTTTACTCAAGATACCCTGTGAATACACGCTAAGGATGGTTCCCTCGTTTAATGCAGTCATAAAGTTTCGCAACTGGCTAGTGGAGTTTGAAGCCAAGCTACAGACTTCTTCCTCAAGAGGAGGTGTTGAGTGTATGAAGATCATCTTGAATCCAAGAGTTTTTAGTACGGGAACTAGAGAACAATGGGAGTTGTACAGAAACGAGTTCTGGAATAAGGAGACCATCCGTAGAAGGCACGTCCTTCAGAAGAAGCAGCAATAATGAATAGACCATTTCACTGCTTACCTCAGTTTGGCTCGATTTATCGGTTCTCGCGAGACGGCCAGCCAAATTTTTCGAGACGGCCAAATAAAAAAAAAGTTGATAGGATTTCTTGATCTTTTGCCTTTCTTCTTCTTCTTTTATTATTGCTAAATATGCTTGGTATACCTGCCAAACCTCCAACTATAGTTCCTCCGGTTCCGATGGGTATGGGTGTTGGTTCTATGGGTCCTATGGGTCCTATGAATCCTATGGGTCCAATGGGTATGGGTCCTATGGGTCCTATGGGTATGAATCCAATGGGTCCAATGGGTCCAATGGGTATGAATCCTGTGGGTCCAATGGGTATGAATCCTATGGGTCCAATGGGTATGAACCCTATGAATCCTATGGGTAATCCTATGGGCCCAATGGTCCCCACAATGTCTTCCATAGACTCTACAGACCCTACTCAAGTGGCATTGGAACAAGAATATAGAATCATGCTTCAACAAATGTTAGAGCGAAGTAAACATCGTGTGGTATTCAAATTTGAGCCTCAACTTCGCCGTCAATTTGGCTTCGGCTTTGATCCTGATAGGCCAATATGTCCTTTCTGGCAGCATTCCGGTGGTAAATCATGTCCCTATCAATCAGATTGTCCCTTTAAGCATCCCTCTAAAATATTCAACAACAAAATAGTGTGCAAGTATTGGCTTCGAGGTTTGTGCAAGATGGGTGATGATTGTGACTTTTTACATGAATATAATCTCTCCAAGATGCCTGAGTGTGCCTATTATGCAACTAACGGTGTATGTCAGCAGGCTGGAGAGTGTATCTACTTACATGTTGATCCTCAGAGTAAGATTCCGGAGTGTTGGAATTATAGTAATCTTGGCTTTTGTCCTGAGGGTCCTAAATGTCCTCGTCGTCATGTTAGAAAGGTGATGTGTCCTCGATATCTAACTGGTGTTTGTCCTGATGGTCCTAGCTGTGAGTTGGCTCATCCTAAATTTAATCCTGCTTTGGTAATGCAATCGAAGTTTAAGATTATTACTGATGAGGAGATTATCAAGAAGAGGACGATCGAAGTGGATGCTACTGAAGCTGAAGCACCTGCACCTGCACCTGTGCTTGCTGTACCTATCGAGGGTCGTTGAAGGTCTTTTCTATAACTAAATACATTAATTCATTCTAACCTATAGTACTTTTCTATCCACTCTGAGATCTCTGGCACGACTTCTTTCGTTGGGACTGAGCGCCCAGTCGAGATCCTTCAAGTCTTCGGTCTCCTCATCATCGTCTAGACCCAGAAGCATGATAATCTGAGTCACCCTCACAAAGTCGTCACGTAGACTATAATTATACTTAGTAATCTCACTTATAAGCACAGACACGTCTTTCTCGAGGTTTGCGGATCCTAATTCATTACACTTCTTGTCCATGGCCCAAATCTTCGATTCTAAGTGAGCAGCAATAAACGAGATAAGCTTTTTGATTAGTATATTGAAGTTCTGTTTGGTCATCGTCGTCAAATACGGTATTGAGAGCCGGTTCCAGTCCTGAATGAACTGGATGATCGCCTCAGAAATATCGTTCATGTTTGCAGACAGCATCTCAGAAGAAACCAAGTATGATTCCTCTTGAAAGGTTTCGTTGATCATATTTATTAGTCTTGATCTCAGAACCTGATTGAAGAGAACTCCAATTTGAGAGTCGATCAATGCATCTGCCTTCTCCGTAAAGCTCGAGCTTAGCGAGCTCACTATAGTTTCAATCCGATCCTGGACGGACGGCTTTTCTGGGGTACCTTTAGAACTCTTCAAGTTCACGATCAATGAAGAATTACTTCCTTCCACTTCCAACTCTTTGAAGACCCGTTTATATTCTTGATCGTCCAGAATCAGTAAGTTTTCCTCCTCTAAATGCTCTATAAGATGTTCGGAAAGCTTTCCCAAATACTGCCCAAACGTGGACACGGAGTTGAGTACAATAATAAAGTTTACTAGAGCCTTATCGTCGCCACTATCACTGCCAACACCTTCCTCGTTGGCCATACTAATTGCCGCATTGATACTCTTTACCAACAAACTTCCTCGAGACGCTGCTATGGCAGAGTCGTTGGCCGTTTTACTTTTACCTGTGCCTCTTCTAAGCATCGTTTTGCCACCTCCTGCCCTGATGTTCTCCCTATCGATGTACTCCCGTACATTTTCAAGTGCCCGTCGAGTCAATAAAGTGGAATTGGCTCGTAGACTCACTCTACTAAACTTCTGGTTCATGATATTCATAAAATCGTTCTCCAATATCCGTTTGACGTTGGAAATCAGCGCCTTGATGCAAATAAACTGTCCTGTAGATAATGCTTCTGACAATATTACATTCAATGCCATTGTTACATCATCTATCAGGGAAGAAACAGGTGCTTCTTCCGGTAAAAGTGAATGTAGTGACTTATTAGATGAATTTCGATGGTTTTTCTCCATCTCAGATAGGTACTTTGCGCACTGTGCAAGTTGTGGAACAAAAGAAGGTACCTGTTCTAATTGGCATGCCTTTTCAATTGTTCTACGGACTGCAAAAGTGCTCAGAACATCGAATTTTGTCGTCACGTGGTTATTGATCTTATCCATAAATGATGACAGTAGTAGCGGTTTAGGATAGATACTCTGAGCAGCGTCTTTTCGGGAAGAAGATTCATTCCATGTCACCACATAAAATTTACAATACATGGCCCAGTAGTTCATCATAGCGGAGATCTCGTCTGTATAGGCCCCTATCTCTGCCAACGAAGGAGTACTCTGAATGGTATCCTCACCCAGAGCGTTTAGATCGATTGAGGGCCTAGAATCGTTGATGGTATCCATAGAATCGTCAGCGGAAGCGCCACCATTGTATATGAGATTCACCAACACAGGATATGCATACTGTTGAACTCTGGAGACCACCTCGTCAATTCTCTTGGACTCCCAAAAAGTATCGAATGTCAAACCACTCTGCAAATCGCATTCTGATTGGATCTGTGTCAATATCTGTGGCATTACACTGTCCCCATAGTACTTTCTAATGACTCGGGAGTGTTGATTGACGATACTGGCTACAGTCTGGTACAATTGGAAGAGGATACTGGCATAGAAATTGGATTCCTCTGGAGCCTGTGGTAGATTACGAAGAATGGCACGTGACTGCTCGCTGATAATGCTGCACACAAACTTTGAGTAGCAGTCCATTCCAAGCTGCTCTTCACCTATGAGAGGAAACAATTGAAAGAAGTAGGTAAGTCTTTCGACATTTCGAGTACTTGCAGAGCTATTAAATTCACCAAGAAACGTACCCCGGAGTTTATTAATCCATCCAGATACTATTTCCTCGGGCATTTCCGGTATATCGGAAGTTGGAACTACCGACTGGACGAAAGAGTCATGAATAAGTCCTCCAGGAAGACTTCTAATGATGCTGATAGACGTGGCAGCCTCTTTCCATTGCTCATGTCTAATGAATTCATCTGCCTTTTGTATTTCTGTTTTCAAAACGATCACATGTTCAACGTAATCCTTGATTTTCTGGATCTTCGTCTTCTCTGAATCTAAGAGTCGCACCTTCTCAGTAATCTTAGTACTGAGACCACTAGAATTATCAAGCTTCTCTTTTAAAGATCTTGATCTCTCAAGAGTAGAGAATAGTTCCATACGTGTCATTTCCAAAGACCGTATCTGTGACTGATGGCTGGTCTTCTTCTGAAGGCACGATTCAGCCAAGTACTCATCGGCCTTTTCGTGACGTGTCTCTATTTGGTGAAGTAGTTTAACGAGTTGTAATGGAGAAGAAGCATTTTGAAGGCTTTGTTCCAATGAAGAGATATTTAAGTCTATTGACTTGGTGGGTGATTCTTTACCTAGTTTTGAGCGAATTGGCATTGTATGACTGCCAACTGAAGGCATAAACACAAGAAGAGATGGAGATCTACATTGAAGAGTTAAGTGAATCCCCTATCAAATTGAGAAGTCGCGAATGAAAAATTGGAGGACTGAAAAATTGGAGACTGAAAAATTGGAGGACTGAAAAATTGAAGACTGAAAAGTTGAAAGGATCAAGTGAACTATCTTCATCTAGTCGTATCATACAAATAGGTTAGCAAGATGACTACGGTTCAAAAGATACAAGATATTGAAGATGAGATGTCTAGGACGCAGAAAAACAAGGCGACGGAGAAACATTTAGGTTTGTTGAAAGCCCGTCTTGCTAAATTTCGGGCAGATCTATTGAAAGAAGCACAGACAAGTTCAGGTGGAGGAGGAGAAGGATTTGATGTGAAGAAGAGTGGGGTGGCTTCGATTGGATTTGTTGGGTTTCCTTCTGTTGGTAAGAGTACTTTACTTACCAAACTTACCGGAGTGAGGTCAGAAGTGGCAGCGTATGAATTCACTACATTGACTACCGTGCCCGGATTTATCAAATATAGAGGTGCCAAGATCCAGATGTTGGATCTACCGGGAATTATTGAAGGAGCCAAAGAGGGAAAGGGAAGAGGAAAGCAAGTTATAGCTGTGGCGAGATCATGTGATCTTATTTTCATTCTCCTCGACGTGAATAAGCCACTCAGGCATAAGCAAATTCTTGAGAAAGAGTTGGAAGGCTTTGGTATTCGACTCAACCAGAGTCCTCCTGACATTGTTATCAAAAGAAAGGAAAGTGGAGGCGTTAATATTACCAGTACAGTACCATTAACGAAGATTGATACGGACGAAATTAAGGCTGTACTCCAGGAGTACCGACTGAATTCGTGTGACGTTGCGTTCCGATGCGATGCCACTGTCGACGATATGCTTGATGCCATAGAGGTTCAAAACAGACGATACATTCCTGCTATATATCTTCTAAACAAGATTGACTCCATTTCAGTGCAGGAGTTGGAGTTGTTGTACCGAATTCCCAATGCCGTGCCCATATCTGCCGGAAAAGAGTGGAACTTGGACGAATTGTTGGAGATCATGTGGGATAGAATGAACCTAGTGCGAGTTTATACCAAGCCAAAGGGTAAAATGCCTGATTTCACGGATCCAGTCATTCTCAAGGGTGTCAAATGTACAGTAAAAGACTTCTGTGCCAAGATCCATCATTCGTTGATTGATGAGTTCAAAACTGCACAGGTTTATGGAAGCAGTGTCAAGCATCAGCCACAGTATGTAGGATTGGGACATGTTTTACATGATGAAGACGTGATTACGATATTGAAGAAGTGATAGATATATGTATAGCTAAGAGTTATAAGCCGCAATCAAGAAACTTAATACATAAGTGATGCTGAAACTTGGCTGTTCAAAGACCATTTGACGGATATCGATGTCTTCTGTACCGATTCGAACAATTTTAGTCATTGGGATCGTCAATACACCTTGGGCATGTAGGTATTGAGCGGCAAGATAGACACCCAACGAGAAGAATACGAATAAAGAGCTCAATTGGCCGGCGATCAGACCTGATAGCATTCCAAAAATGGATCCCAATGCCAACTGTTTATAGTTTAACCGTCCACCGAAGGCCCCGTCGTATTTGGGCTTCTCGGGGATCTTGACATACTGATAACCCTTTGGAGTAGTAGGTCCCTGACTATAGGCCAGGGCAGAATCGTTTCTGATAGGGTTATGATTGATTAGGTAAGTAGCACTAATACCCATCAATCCAATAACAACACCTTTAGAAGCTCTGGAAGAATGATCATAGTGGCTCTTCCAGCCGTACGACGAGAACGATTTCCCATTGACTCGTTTAGACAAGTTGAAGGAGTTTTTGAGGAAAAGGGGGGAGATTCCAAGCCTTGGAGCGTATTTGAGGGAGTTTTTAAGGGCAAACATGATGAGTAATAAAGATGGGAATAGATGAAGTGGCACAAGATGATTGACAGAATCATGATATCGTGAGATGAAGAGGTAGATTGCTTAGTCGATCGGCGCGACTGTGGGGGAACTCCGTGCTTTTTCCGACGCTGGAACCTAGTTTTTCCGCGGCCATGCACCATCGGTGAATATTCAACCCTGATTTGCTCGCTCTGTCCTTCATCGGGCCGGAATTGTGCATAAACTTTTTTTCTTAGTCATTAACGGCGCTTTTTTTTTCAGTAGACTTTAAACTATATATACTAGAACTTATGATTAGTTAGTGTAATAATATTTAGAAATGTTGATTGTTCTCGTCAAAAATGTCCACTTTGAAAACAACTATAAAGTCGGAAGTTCCCGAGAAAACGTTTGAGTCTCCAGAACCTCCAGAATCTACGAGTGGGGAGAGGGCCCTCTCGTCTTTATCCGGTGTTATCGAAGATAAAGAGCAAGTGAGTGATTTGGCTCTCACTAATGAAGAAAAAGATCGCCGTATTGATGAAATGGCCTTGGAAATGGGTATAAATCATCGGAGATTCATGTGGAAACTCGATTTTTTCGTTGTTCCTCCATTCATCCTACTCTATTTCCTAGCATTCCTTGATCGTGTAAATATTTCTAATGCCAAAGTGTATGGTATGGAGGATGATTTGGGCCTTCATGGTAACCAGTTTAATACTGCGTTGACTATCTTCTTTGTGCCGTATGTCTTCTTTGAAGTCCTTTCCAACTATCTAATGAAAATCATCAAGCCCCATATATGGCTAAGTGCCATGATCTTTTTGTTTGGTATCGCTGGTATGTGTCAGGCCTTTGTTAAAGGTTTCGGAGGTTTACTTGCTTGCCGTTTCTTCCTTGGTGTCTTTGAGAGTGGTAGTTTTCCTGCTTTGTTCTATCTTCTTTCTGCCTACTATTGCAAAAGAGAGTCGCAGCGTAGATTCTCCTTTTTCTTCAGTTGTACATGTCTTGCCGGTGGTTGTGCAGGTGCCATCGCTTACAGGATTCACAGCCTAGACGGAGTCAGAGGCTTCGCCTCTTGGCAGTGGATATTTCTTATTGAAGGTGCCATTACTTCCTTCTTGGCTATCGTTCTCTTCTTTACCATAGCAGACTTCCCAGAAGAGGCCCGTTTCCTCAGCAATAACGAGAGAAAGTTCCTCAAAAGAAAGTTGGAATACGATGCCGGAAAGTCCGCTTACGAGGTCAAGTTGTTATTGAAGGACGTCGGTGGATTCTATAAGCTTCCAGCAGCCTACTTATCTGCTCTTTGCTATTTTGCATTGGTTATTCCTTCGTATGGTTACGCCTATTTTGCTCCTACCATCATCAAGTTTTTGGGATATACTGCCTGGGAAGCAAATAAGCATTCCATCTACCCTTGGATTTGTGCCTGGGGTGTCACTTGTGTATTGGCCTTCATTTCCGATAAAATCGGTAGAAGATGGCCGTTTGCTTTCTTCTCGTGCTGTTTGGCAATTGCAGGTTTCGTTATGGTGATGGTGTCTAGTAACTATAGCGTACAATATGCAGGTTGCTTCCTTGCCGTGACAGGATTGTATTCTGCCATGCCTGCAGTGGTCTGTCTATTCTCACTCAACTTCGCCGGCCATAGAAACAAGTCGGTTGGTACCTCTACTATCGTTGGTTTCGGTAACATTGGTGGTATTATTTCACCCTGGTTGTTCCCCAACAGCGATGCTCCAGGCTACCATATGGGTATGGCAGTTTCTGTGTTTTTTGTTGTATTTGCCGTTGCCATGACATTCTCCTACACTGCATACACGGTGTATCTGAATAGGATCAAAAACACCGAGGCATACCGTGAGAAGTGGGCCCTCAAGGACAAGAGAGCTCAACTTATAGCAGGAGATCTTCACCCAGATTTTAAATATATGTATTAGTTAATAAGAATTGCCTTTTTAGTTCCATACCATGACGTCTGATACCACCGGCCTATGGTCGGACAGAAAGTATGAATTGTCGAACCAGTTTTCTCCTACTCTGTATCTTTCTACCTGCCACATCTTATCTATTGCTTTAATATGAGGATTTCCACCAAATTGGAAGTCAATTCTTGAATAACCGTCAGTAGTTTGAAGGAAGTTGGTGAATGTTGCCAAATTACCTGTTCTTCTCTCTGGTTTACAGCTTTTTAGCAGATCGTCGAAAGCAAAGGTCTCAGAATACCTTGACAAACCATACCGTTTTAGGAAAGTATGATCAATTAGGGACTCGTTGAACTTTTCTACACCAGTAAGAATGCTGTAAGCACCTGAGCTGCCTCCTTGGCTTTGAGAGTTGAAGTCTCCAACCAAAAAGACAGGACATCCGTGCTTTTCAAATTCGTGGGCACCTCTAAGTCTAGCCATAGCAGCACCTAGTCGCCGCTGATCATCCGATTGGTCATCCAAGTGAAGGTTGATCAACACAAAGTCGAACCCCGTTCGAATATTCCGGAAATGGCCTACAGTGGCAGACCTGGTTGATCCTGCGCCAGGAAATTTACTGGGCTTGAATGGAGTTTGGCTCATCCAGAAGGTGTCCCAGTTTAGTAGTTCCACCCGATAAGGATCATAGAAGATTGCTTGGAACTCGCCCGCTCTATCGCCATCATCTCGGCCAACTCCAACGTACTTCATCGGACTTAACAACTGTGTCAAATCTTCCACCTGTCTGGAAAGTGCTTCATTGACTGTGAACAAGTCGGGACGATTGAAAGAAACCTCGTTTGCAACCCCAATCCGTCTCGTTGACCATGCAACCTCTTTATATTGCGAGTACCACCTAACATCGGTATCGTAAGGAATGGTTGAATTTAAATTGGAAATCGTATCGTTTATCGTCTCATCGTTCGAGATGGCATCGTTACGTAAGTTCCAGGATTGGAAACGAACGTGCGCGGCTATCGGAGCCACAGGATTCTCAACCGGTGAATTGTCACTGGACGATGAGTACTTCTTTATACCTAATAGAACCATCAGTATGACTAAAATGGAAAGAAGGAGCTTAATGAAGTCCGCGCGTTTTCCTCTCGAACCATTGGTGTTTGTAGGTAGCAATGGGGATGAATCGGACATTGAGTAAGAAGAGGTGTTAGTAGAACTTATGTGGAGATCCGCATAATTACATAAATGACTTTTAACCTTTTATGTAACCACCGGGTAACGGCCTGAAAAAAAAAAATTTTCATATTCCTCAGTCTGATGGGATCTTAACAAAGGATTAATTCAACAAGAGCCGTTGTATTAGCTGCTCAATGATAAACCAATAATGGGTAAAAAAGGCAAGAAAAACACTAATCAGAACGATTATTTGGATGAAGAAGATGAGGATGTCAATGGTTCAACTGTTGAATCTACTTCAAGCAGTATAGGAGAAGTAAATGAGTCCGGTCAGAATGATTTCATGGCCAATTTGAAGAAGGCCAAGAGTAAAAAGGCTGCTAAGCAAAAAGAAGAAGATGAGAAAAAGAAGGCTTTACATAAAGGACCTGTGATTAAGTCTAAGAAGGAGAAGGAAAGGGAAAGAAAGGAAAGAGAGAGAGAAAGAAAGAAGAAGCTTGCAGCCAGAAAGAAGGCTGCTCATCAGGAGAAGGACAAGGATAGTAGTCCTTTGTCGAATGAGGCGGCTGTGATTGGTGAGACTGGTGATGCTGGTGAGACCGGTGAGACCGGTGACGCTGGTGGTGCTGGCAAGGCCGGTGACGCTGGTGAGACTGTTAAGACTACTGAGACTGCTAAGACTACTGAGACTGTTAATATTAAGAAGAAGACCAAAAAGGTTAAGAAACTACCTGCAGGTATTGCTGCATTGAAAAGGCAATTAGAACTTCAAAAACAAGCTGAAGAAGAAGCAGAAAGATTAGATAAAGAAGAAGAAAGCAAGCTTAAAGAAGAAGAAAAGACCCGAGAAGAAGAAGTAAAGGCCCAAGAAGAAGGCAAGAGATTGAAGAAAGAACGGGAAAAGCTCAAGAAGGAGAAGCTTAAAAAGGAGGGTAAATATCTGACAAAAAAGCAGAAGCATGAGAGAGCTGTAGCCAATAGAAGAAGAGAATTGTTGCTTGCATCTTCCGACATAACCGTTGCAGGAGTTGAGCAGAAGGATGAAGGAGAAGAGGTTGAGACACACAAGAAGGTGATGTACGGAAGTAAGAAGAAGAGTCAGAAGAAGAGTAGCAATGAGAGTACTCCTGTAGCAGAGGAGAAGAGAAAGGAAGGTTCTTTGCCTGAGGAAGAGGTTGATGATTGGGAGAAGCTGGCCGGTGGTGCAGCTGATGGAGCTGAGCCAGCTGGTGATGAAGTTGCTGAAAGTTGGGAAGACATGATTGGAGATGAAGGAGTTAAAGACGATGAAGAAGAAGAAGAAGAAGAAGAAGAAGAAGAAGTAGAAACTGAAGAGACTAAAGAAATTAAAGAGAAAGAAAAGAATCAGCTTGAAGTTGTTCAGACGGATCAGAATAAACAGAAGTCGCAGAAAAGCAATAAAGGAACTAAAGAGAATACAGAAAAAGATCTTCGTTCACCTATTTGCTGTATTCTTGGTCATGTTGATACAGGTAAAACTAAATTGCTTGATAAGATCCGTGAAACCAATGTGCAAGGAGGAGAAGCTGGAGGTATTACTCAACAGATCGGTGCTACTTACTTCCCTCTAGATGTGTTGCGTCAAAAGACTGCAGTTATGTCCAAATATGAGAAGTTGACTTATGATGTTCCTGGTTTGTTGGTTATTGATACCCCAGGTCATGAGTCGTTCACTAATTTGAGAAGTAGAGGTTCTTCTCTTTGTAACATTGCCATTTTGGTCGTGGATATTATGCACGGATTGGAGCAGCAGACTTTGGAGTCTCTTCGTTTACTAAGAGAGAGAAAGGCACCATTTGTGGTTGCCTTGAATAAGATTGATAGATTGTATGGTTGGGAGTCTACTCCTGACAATGCCTTCAGAGACTCGTTCACAAGACAGGCTTCTACTGTGCAAGCCGAATTTGAAAACAGGCTCAATGGAATTAAGTTGCAACTTGCAGAGCAAGGTTTGAACTCTGAGTTATACTTCGACAACTCCAATATAGCTAGATACGTCAGTATTGTTCCTACCTCTGCTGTTACAGGTGAAGGTGTTCCTGATTTGCTCTGGTTGTTGCTCGAACTTACACAGAAGCGTATGAGCAAACAATTGAGGTACTTGTCAGATGTTCAAGCTACTATTTTGGAGGTTAAGGTCATCGAAGGTCTTGGTACTACCATTGATGTGGTTCTTTCTAACGGTATCTTACATGAGGGTGATAGGATTATACTTTGTGGTATGAATGGACCTATAGCCACCAATATTCGTGCGTTATTGACCCCTCCACCTTCAAGAGAGCTTCGTATTAAGTCGGAGTATCTTCATCACAAACAAGTTAAGGCTGCGTTGGGTGTTAAGATTGCTGCTAATGACTTGGAGAAGGCCGTCGCCGGTTCAAGATTGCTCATTGTTGGACCAGACGATGACGAGGAAGTGATGAAAGATGAAGTGATGGATGATTTGACTGGTTTACTTGATTCCGTTGACCCCACAGGTAAAGGTGTGGTCGTTCAGGCTTCTACATTGGGTTCTTTGGAGGCCTTATTGGACTTCCTTAAGGATATGAAGATTCCTGTCATGTCTATTGGCCTTGGTCCAGTCTATAAAAGAGATATTATGAAGGCTACAATGATGTTGGACAAGGCTCCCGAGTATGCAGTTATGCTTTGCTTCGACGTTAGGATCGACAAAGAAGCCGAACAGTATGCTGAGGAGCAGCATGTTAAGGTCTTCAACGCTAACATCATTTATCATTTGTTTGATGAGTTCACGGCTTACCAGGAGCATCTTTTGGAGAAGAAACGTAAGGATAACAAGGAAAAGGCTGTGTTCCCATGTATTCTGAAGACCATTCAGATCATTAACAAGCGCAATCCTATGATTATCGGTGTAGACGTTGTTGATGGTGTTCTTAATATTGGAACACCTATCGGTACTGTCAAAATGGATCCTCTCACAAACCAAAAGGTCAAGTTACCTTTGGGTAAAGTGGTCTCGATGGAGATTAATCATGAGTCTAAGATTCAGATCAGAAAAGGTGAGAGTTCTGCCGGTGTCGCCATTCGTTTGGAGGATGCCGCCTCCCAGCCTATTTGGGGTCGTCATATCGATGAGCACGATCCATTATACTCGATGATCACCAGAGAGACCATCAATACTTTGAAAGATCCTGCCTTCCGTAGCACTGTGCCGCGCGAGGATTGGTTCTTGATCAAGAAGTTGAAGTCTGTTCTTGATATCGAGTAGTAGTTACCTCCCCCACACCTCTGTACAGCTCTTTATATATTCTCCAAACACCTGTTGTTTCCAGTTTCCTATTATTTCCTGTAGCATTTTCACTGAACACTTCATTTCTGCGTTTACGCTGCGTTCAACTCCTATGCTAATGTACTCCACATCCTTTGTCAAGCTGTCAAAGCATGGGATGAGTTTTCTATTGAGTTCTCTGCTAAGTTGAACCATTTCTACCTGTAATTCGCTCACGCTCATCTTATCGACAGCCTTATGACGAGTGCCCATTGTATTATTGGTGGTGGTGGTAGTATCGGGGTCCTCAGATGCAGATATGGCTCTATTCCAACTCTGCGGAAGACTGATATTACTCAGCGAGTCTTCAATGGTTTCATTGTCTGCTTCATCAAGCCTTTCCACAGCGTTTCTCTTCGCTTTTAAGTTCGCTATGGCTTTGCTCAAACTGGGAGATTGAATTTCCCCCTTTCTAATTACCTCATCCAACCTTTCTTCTCCCAAAACTCTTCCCGTTATGTCCTTTAATCGCGCCTGCCTACGAAGAATGATGTCCTGAAGATACCCCAATTGGACTTCTTTCATCTTACGGAAATGAAGAAGAGGTAAGATCACAAGTAGAGTAAGCCTTATCACCATCAACTTCTCCTTTATGTAGATCGTCAGAGAGCTAACGAATACTTCAATGTTGAGGAAGTTTAGATCAATCTTATTACCGAAGTGTTCAATCACTTCATGTTGATCCTCAATGATACTGAATATATTGAAAAAGCCACCCAGTTCAATCAATGCCTCTCTGTTGGATTGGAAATCCCTAATAGTTTTATTGGCAGTGGATTCCAAGCGTCTTACAATGTTCAACAACTTTCGTGCCCTTGATTCCAAAGGACGAAACACTGAATCATTCAAATCCGACTGGTAATTACGGATTTGGCCTCTAGGAGGAATAGGGAGAAACGCAAAGTAAGGACTGGGAGTTGTTGGATCACGTGGAGAAGTGAGATAGATCGATTTAGAAGACAGGTTTGTGAAGGGGGGACCATGAAGGATCTTAGACCAGTATTTTTCTCTAGGATCAAGAAACCTGGCGACAAACTCGGACTGTCGGATCTCCTCATCTGCCAATAGTCGCTTCAAGAAATAGTTAAGCAACCTAATTCTTCGATCAATGATCTGTTTATCGGACCTGTAATTGAATGGATGCTTCAATAAACGACTAATTGAATGTTTTTCAGGAACAGGTGGTATCACTTTTGTCTGGAAGAACTTGATAAGATAAGAACGAAGTGATACAAAATCGGAATAGCGTCTGAAAACAAGATCGTCGTTGACATCGCCATTGAGATGGATTTTGTAGAAAACGGCTCCAAGCACTTGATAACCTACTATAGTATAGCAATCATTGACTGATAACGGTTGATTTTTTTGAGGAGATAAGGATAAAGGTGCGTTAAGAGGACTTGAATGGACATCCTCATAAGAATTGACTATTCCGTTTGAAAAATGATGATCCGAGCCTGCAAATGGGTTGTTATCCTGGGTAAAATCGTCATAATCGCCGAAGTTCATTGCCTCTGAAGAAGAACAAACGGCTGGTAAAGTTAGATGGACCTACTACAAAAGTCGCGAATAAATATTTAACTATGATCATATTAAATGGACAGAAAGAAGTAAGAAAAGATTGCTAGGATGAATTAGTTTACTTGGCAGTTTGAGGAGAAAGCTTGGAAGATTCGATTCTCATTCCCGTATGAGGATTTACTATATCCAAAGCCTTTCTGACTCGTGGAGTATGGACTCTTGGCGACCTTTGATGAGTAGAAGGAGATGAAGGGGACATAAAGACGCTATTTTTGATGTTGCTGCTGTGTGTCTGAACAGGAGAGTGATTAGCAAAGTTTACAATTTGAGGGCAGAATTCAATATCATCCTCCAATTCGAATCCTTTCGAAGACATGAACCTTGTGCGATGAGATGAATAAAGTGAAGACAGAGAGCTCTGGGGTGATGATAGTGCCAAAGACTGGTATCCGGAAGACGAAGCCGAAGAGGGTAACGAAGTAGAACCAGGGATGCCCACGGAAGGTGACGCATTCACGAACATACCAGAGGGACTTGGTAGCTGTTGCGGTATTGGAGTTGTCTTTTGATACTCCTGGTGTAAGGATGCTCTGGCTAGGAGCGACGCAAATGATGTCTGTGCCTGCTGAGCAGCTGAGGTTTGGGTCTGTGCCTGCTGAGCAGATGACGTTTGAGTCTGGAGC
This sequence comes from Brettanomyces nanus, assembly GCF_011074865.1. Lineage (NCBI taxonomy): Eukaryota > Fungi > Ascomycota > Pichiomycetes > Pichiales > Pichiaceae > Brettanomyces > Brettanomyces nanus. Next base: position 617,234 of record NC_052376.1, on the reverse strand, counting down.
TGTTGAGCAGCTGAGGTTTGGCTCTGAAGCTGTTGAGCAGATGAGGTTTGAATTTGGGTTTGAGGTTGTGTCTCCTGAGCATGCTGTACCGGGGGCATCCGTTGGACTCGCTCGACAGGGTCGACCCGAGCGTCCTGACGACCCTGATGAGTCCAGGAAAACTCGCCAACTGACGAAGGTTTGTAATAGCTCATCATATAAGATGTTGTCGCATATAAATTAAAGCTATAGAATGAAGATACATAGCAAGGAAACGCTGTTCCATTAGTTCCGCACTATTTGTAAATAAATTGGTCAATCAATTTCCCGACGCAGCGATCGTTGAGTCGGTCATGCGTGGACGAGGCTTGCCTACACTTTCCTCTTGGGGTCCCCCGGTAGCCAAAAATTTTGAGTGGCAAAAAAAATAATATTTCAAATTGATCGAACCCAGGGTCGAACTGGGGACTTTCTGCGTGTTAAGCAGATGCCATAACCAACTAGACTATCCGACCAATTATAATTTTTGATTTTGATAGGTATTTTGTGTTGAGTAAGGAAGATAATGTCCTAGAAGACAATATATAAGGCTGCATAACTGATAGTTTGGGGATTGTACATTTGTTTTTGTTTTTATTTGAAGAGATCTATCGACTACCATATTTGAAATACTTCAGATTTTGACGATTAATAACAACATACATTTATCTACCTTTGATGTCACTTAGAATTTATTCTGTATATTCCTTTTCTCGTCCTCTCCAATTGTTTACTGGTTTGTGCCCTAAACCTTAGCACAGCACACACATCAGAATATATGACAAATGCATTCTTTTACAGTCTGGCGCTTAACATGAAAGTGAATAAGAATGATAACGTTGAAGATCCCTCGATGTAGATAAGAGTTTAAAATCAAACCACGTGCCCCTCCCTTTTTTATATTTTTCTGTAGTCATCCATCCTCATCCATTTTCTATCTTAACCAAAGCTCAAGAATTCATAACCATCATTGAAATGAAAACTTTGTTTATACGAGCAAGAAATTTTGACAGAAGAGAAACTGACATCTTCTGCTTCCCATAGCAGTAAACAAATAATTGTGGCATTGAGCTATTCAATAACCCCAGATGCATGGAAATGTATTCAGATAGTTCGTCCCCCAAAAAGGAAATATGTAATTGTACTTAAAAATGACAAATCTCTTTTCAAATACATTACAGAACCTAAAATGTAGGAGAAAAGGCTAAATGTGGTCGCATTGACAACACTTGAACGTTGATCCTTACCGCGTCTATTTTTTCACACAATAGCAACATTTAGTTTCATAGTTCCATAGCATGCATACAATAAGCTTGCTTGAAGCCTCGCGGTTGCTTCCAGTTTTTACATCTCGACCCTCTTCTCAATTACTCGGCATATTTTCCGCATCCTCATTACTAACCACAATATCTCGGTAAAGGGTCCGTCCGTCGCTTTGACAACCAAAATTTTCAAAATGAATAGCTCGTTTAAATATCAATATTCTTTCTCGTTCATCTCGTACTTCTATTCAACGCTATTCAAACCATCTGAAAATTATAACTCACAGTAAACCTAGCTCAGACCGCTTATGCCATTGACGGTTTATCAATGCATATACAATCCCGTGATATTTGTTGTAAAGAAACCGCTTATATATTCAGTCCAGCACCTACTTTGGTCCACTCCATAAAAAAAATGATCCAGGCACAACTATCAATTATCGCTCGTACCTTCATCTTCTCTCATTTGGGCATTTCCGATCCGATGGATCTACATGCAGATTCACAAAAAAAAAAAGAAACGGAAGGGGATATATTGCTCGAGGAACTTTAAGCGAGAAAAGGAAAGTCCCAAATAGCATCGAATACCGTCAAATATATGAAAATTTATCCTAAGTTTGGGAAAACCGATCCATTCCATCAATGCAAGAGAGGAAATTGCAGAGAGATTTTCTTTCAAATGGATATGTACGAGAGTGAACGAGTTGTACGAACAACCGCGTCCACTGGAGACAGTTGTAGACTTAATTTATATATGGCCATCTCCAGCCATGCGTTATTCTAAATGTACGAAATGTTTAGTTACGGAAATTATCTAGAGTCCTCCATAAAGCAAAATGAAGTTCTCGAGTATAATTCCTGCCAGTATTGCTGCCTTGATGGCATCATCAAATGTTTTGGCGACCAGCTCTGTGGCCTCTGAAGCTACATCAGTTGCTTTAACTTCAGCTGTTTCTGCAGCTTCATCTATTGCATCCTTGTTTTCATCCGCTCCATCTTCCACAGCTGCTCTAAGTTCTTCACCTGTTTCAGCAGTTTCATCTAGTGTCTCTACAGCAATCTTGCCTAGTGCTGATGTCTACGAGATTTATGTTCTTTTCGAAGATATTGCTGCCAACGAAGATGAATACCTTAATTACCTTTTAGGTGATACAAATGTCACAATTCCTGATGGCTTGATGGATTTATTCATTGATGTTATGACCTACACAGATAGTAGTTTCACTACTATCTTTGAAGATGTTCCACTTTCCGAGTTTGAAGACATCAATGCTATGGTCACTGACCTTCCTTGGTACTCGAGCAGACTAGAGTCTCTTCTTACCGAAGTCACATCTATTCCTTCTACATCTGTTGTTTTAACATCAGCTATTTCTGCAGCTTCATCGGTTGTGTTTTCAGCTGCCTCTGAAACTTCATCAGTTGCTTTAACTTCAGCTGTTTCTGCAGCTTCATCGATATTGTCCTTACTCTCATCCGTTCCATCTTCCACGGCTGCTCTAAGTTCTTCACCTGTTTCAGCAGTTTCATCTAGTGTCTCTACAGCAATCTTGCCTAGTGCTGATGTCTACGAGATTTATGTTCTTTTCGAAGATATTGCTGCCAACGAAGATGAATACCTTAATTACCTTTTAGGTGATACAAATGTCACAATTCCTGATGGCTTGATGGATTTATTCATTGATGTTATGACCTACACAGATAGTAGTTTCACTACTATCTTTGAAGATGTTCCACTTTCCGAGTTTGAAGACATCAATGCTATGGTCACTGACCTTCCTTGGTACTCGAGCAGACTAGAGTCTCTTCTTGACGGCGCAACAACCGTTCCTTCTACATCAGTTGCTTTAACCTCAGCTATTTCTGCAGCTTCATCGGTTGTGTCCTCAGCTGCCTCTGAAACTTCATCAGTTGCTTTAACTTCAGCTGTTTCTACAGCTTCATCTATTGCATCCTTGTTTTCATCCGCTCCATCTTCCACGGCTGTTCTAAGTTCTTCACCTGTTTCAGCAGTTTCATCTAGTGTCTCTACAGCAATCTTGCCTAGTGCTGATGTCTACGAGATTTATGTTCTTTTCGAAGATATTGCTGCCAACGAAGATGAATACCTTAATTACCTTTTAGGTGATACAAATGTCACAATTCCTGATGGCTTGATGGATTTATTCATTGATGTTATGACCTACACAGATAGTAGTTTCACTACTATCTTTGAAGATGTTCCACTTTCCGAGTTTGAAGACATCAACGCTATGGTCACTGACCTTCCTTGGTACTCGAGCAGACTAGAGTCTCTTCTTACCGAAGTCACATCTATTCCTTCTACATCTGTTGTTTTAACATCAGCTATTTCTGCAGCTTCATCGGTTGTGTCCTCAACTGCTTCTGAAGCTACATCAGTTGCTTTAACCTCAGCTATTTCAGCAGCCTCATCAATTGTGTCCTCAGCTGTTTCTACAACTTCACCTGTCTCCTCTACTGTCTCTTCTGCATCTTCTTCGACTAGTACGTTCTCGATGTCTGATTATGACGTTTATGAGGTCTATGTTCTTTTCCAAGATATTGCTGCCAACGAGGGTGAATATCTCACATACCTTTCCAGTGGTGCAGATGTCACAATCCCTGACGGCTTGATGAATTTGTTCATTGATGTTATGACGTACACTGACGACAGCTATACCACTCTATTTGAAACTATGTCTGGTGCCGAATACTCGGAAATCAATGAAATGGTTACCGAATTGCCTTGGTACAGTTCTAGGTTATTGGCAGAGCTTGCAACTTATGATGCTACCTCATCGTCCTCAGTTGCCTCTGTTTCTACGGAATCTAGCGTTGAGACAACAGGTATCTCAGAGACTGAGTCAACTGTTGCATCCACTGGTATCTCAGAGACTGGAAGCAGCAACACTGCAACCGGCTATGAGTCTACTGTTGCATCTACCGCTGTTTCGGAGATAACTGGTAATAGCAACACTGCAACTTCTGTGGAAACTGGTTCTTCTTCTTCTGAAGAGTACTTTACAACCACCATTGTTTCTGGTACCGTCACAATCGTTTCGACATACTGTCCAAAATGTACCGAAACAGAGACTGCAGAGACATTCACCACCACTATTGTTTCTGGTACTGTCACAATTGTTTCAACATACTGTCCAAAATGCGCCGCAACAGTGACCGCAGAGAGTACTGGCGAGGCTGCAGAGACAATTACCACGACCATTGTTGAGGATAACACAACTATTGTGAAAACTTACTGTCCAAAATGCACTGAAACAGAGGCCGCAGAGACTACTGGTGAGGCTGCAGAGACTATAACCACGACTATTGTCGAGGATAACACAACTATTGTGAAGACTTACTGTCCAAAATGCACTGAAACAGAGGCCGCAGAGACCACTGGTGAGGCTGCAGAGACTATAACCACGACTATTGTCGAGGATAACACAACTATTGTGAAGACTTACTGTCCAAAATGCACTGAAACAGAGGCCGCAGAGACCACTGGTGAGTCTGCAGAGACTATTACCACGACTATTGTTTTGGATAATACCACTATTGTTACGACCTACTGTCCAGAGAGCACTGAAACAGAAGCTGTCGCTTCTGCCGCTTCTACAGCAGTAGCAGCAACAGCTGCTGTTACTACAGGTGCAAGTGTTACAACGAGCTTGTCTTCCGAGGCTACTACTTTAGCTTCATCTTCTCAGTCATCAGTCTCAGCTAATGGATCTAGCGTCGCTGCTACTGTCAGCACGTACAAGGGTTCTGGAAACACTCTTAAGACTCCAGCTACCTTCCTTGCTGGTATGGGTGTTATCCTTTACTTATTGAATTAAGCGTCTACTATGATGACGTCTTTCTTTCCTTTGCGGTTTGTCGCTTTCTTACTACGTTGCATTCTTAGCGGTGGCTATCATTTTCCGGTGGCAACTTCTAATTATCTCATTTTCCTGTAAATGCTCAATCGGGTAACTTAATTTGGTTTTATTTCTTTTTATGCTTGTTTCTTGGTTTCTTTTCATGAGTTTTATGAATTTCTGTTTTACTTTTTACTTCTTTAGTGGTTGTTCTCTAGATACCTTAAATATAGATGCTACTCTAATAATTAACAGTGAATAAGAAAAAATTAATGGGGGATTTGGTGATGGTATTAGGATTTATATTCATAGATCGTCGTTAATGAGAGAGATTCTTGATCAATTCTTGTTGGATTTGTTCTTATCCTCTTTATTCATGTCATTCAACTGCTCCTCAATGTCAAGATTTTCTTGGATGTCCCAAAGCTCCTTGTATAAAGAGGAGTCATCCTGAAGTAAGCTGTAATGAGTACCTTCTTCCAAGACTTTACCGTCTTTCAAAACGATAATCTTATCTGCGTCAGCTATAGTCCTCAACCTGTGAGCAATACTAACATTTGTTTTTCCACCCTCTCTGAACAACTCATGAATCGTTTTCAATAGGGCCTGCTCAGTATGGGTATCCAAAGCAGAAGTAGCCTCGTCAAAGAAGGTAATTGGGGCGTCCTTAAGTAGAAGTCTACCCATGGCAAGTCTCTGCTTCTCTCCACCGGAAATCATAAGACCTCTTTCACCGACAAGAGTATTGACACCATCGGGTAAGTCTTTAACCAATTCATCAAGTTTGACTTTGTATAGCACCTCATTGACCTCATTATCAGAAGCGGTAAGCTTACCATAACGTAGATTTTCCATAATGGTCTCATTGAAGAGAGGATTATCTTGAGGCACCACTCCGATAGCTCTTCGAAGACTATCTAAATCTACATCTCTAATATCCTGACCGTCGATAAGAATTCTACCAGCAGAGATATCGTAAAAGCGGAAAACAAGTCTTAAAATGGTGGATTTACCGGAGCCAGAAGGTCCCACAATGGCCACCTTTTGGCCTGCAGGTATGGTAAACGAGCAATCTTTCAAGATAGGTCTATCAGGATGGTAACCAAAGGTGACATGATCGAAAGTGACCTCACCACCCCGATTTAACTTCAAAGGAGGAGCATTAGGTTTTGACTGGACCTTGATCTCGTATTTTTGAAGCATGAAAAGGGACTCCATATCAATTAGAGACTGTTTCAAGTCACGATACACGGAACCAAGGAAATTGAGAGGCACAGAAAGCTGAAAGACAAGCTGGTTAATAAGAACCAAATCACCAACAGTGAGGGTTCCGGCAGCAACACCTTGACAACCCATGTACATCATTACGGTAAGAGCAGTAGTGAAGATGAAGTTCTGCCCAGAATTCAAGTAGGCCAAAGAGGTGGCAACTTTGATGCTGGATTCTCTGTAATTCTCCAACGCCGAATCATAACGGGCAGATTGGAAGGCCTCATTGTTGAAGTACTTCACAGACTCATAGTTAATCAACGAGTCTAAGGCCACACTGGCAGCTCTCTGATCAGCCTTGTTGGCATGTTTTCTGAACTTGGTTCTCCAGGCAGTTGTCCTGATAGTAAATAGGGAGTAAGCCAAAACAGTTAACAAGGTAACGCCGGCAAAGGAGGCACCGTAGTTGTAAGTCAAGACACCACTAACGACGGAAATCTCGAAAGTAATGGGTAAAATACGGAACACCATGGCAGAAAGAACATAGGCAATACCTTTAGTACCTCTGTCAATTGCCCTAGTTAAACCACCAGTCTGCCGGGACAAGTGGAAGTTCAAATCCAACTCGAGAAGATGCTTAAAGGTGTTATGGGCCACACTCATGATGGCACCTTGAGCGACTTTTGCAAAGATGGCATTTCTGAGCTGGTCAAATAGCATGGCACCAAATCTGGCACCCCCATAGGCAAAAATACAGGCGATAATTGAAGTTGTCAGCATACCACCCGTGGTAGACCAATCAACATTCATATCGTCGATGATACGCTTGAAGAAGAATGGTACCTCCACATTCAGTAGTTTACCAGCAATTAACAACGATAAGGCTAAGACGACTCTAACTTTCACGCTCATATTCTCCTTCGGCCAGATGTACAAAAGCAGATCCTTAAGAATCTGTCTTTCCGATTCTGGCTCAGGCTCTTCGACATTAGGAGCCATCGTATGAGTAGCATTGCCGACCAAATTTGCGTGCTTTAGAGGCCCCTTAGACGGCCTAGTGAATGTAGTCTTTAATGGTTTCGTAGATGCAGCCTTAGATGACTCCGTGGAAAGAAACCTGAAGCTGGATCCACCATGAAATTCATATGGACGAACAATTCTACCTGCAAGACAAGCCTTAGTATGAGGCTGTCTGAATTGACGTGTGAGACACCGAATAGCCAAACTTGGCTCGGCTATAAGGCCTCTTCTGAAAACAAACATGATGGAGATGAGGAATGAGATGTACTAAGTATATGAAAAATGTCAGATAGATCTTGGACCTAAGACCTTAGATCCGACCGATACAGCCGACTATGACCGCCACACCTCTCGTAAGCACCCCCTGCCACGTGAGCACCCCCTTGCAATACATCTCTACACCAGCCAATAGACACGCTGACCTCTTCTATCACGTGCAAACCGACCATGACATTGCTCTTTCCACTTCGCTCATTCTGATTGGCCAACCTTGTTTATTGATACCCGCCCGCAATTTTTTTCTTTAGCCATTTTAGTTTTTCCCCTTACGCGCGCCGGCCTCGCCCCTCGTCACTGTCATCAACAAAAGGGCAAAGCAGGGATTGCCCTCGAAAAGGAGTAAAGTATTTAAATGTTTGGATTTCCCAATTTCGTTTTTTCAGTTTGAAAAACTTTTTTTTCTTTTTTTTTTCTTTTTTTGTTTGGTCGTTTTGAAGTTCCGATTGATTTGGTGTTTACTTTTGAAGTTCATCGCCTCTACGCCACAACACATTTCATTGTTTTATCCAATTACCTAAATGGTGATGTCTTTGGAAGAAACCATTTCAACTGGTATCGGTGGTGGTGCTGCAGAAGTCAGCAAGGCGCATTTACTGGAGTCCAAGATTGTCGAATCTAGTGTTCAGGTGACGAGAGAAACTCTGATTACTGAGATGACCGATGATGGTGGTGCTCCTACTGAGAAGAAGACTGATGCCACCACTGCTGATATACTCCCTCAGAAACACGAGATAGAGGCAACTGAATCGGTTGAAGTCAAAAAACAGAAGATCGATCATGTTCTCCCAACGGTGGACCTATCTAATCCAGCTCCTATACCAACGATTGAACCAGATATGGATCACCTTCCAGAACATCCAATGCCCCCACATCAAAAGCGCCATGCTCTCACAATTATGAAAGCCATCAAGAGGCTAAAGGATGCTGGTCCTTTCTTGAAACCAGTGGATATAGTTAAGCTGAACATTCCATTTTATTATAATTATATTAAGAAGCCTATGGACTTGCTGACGATGGAGAAGAAGATACAGGTTGATGCGTACGAAGCCCCAAAACAGCTGGTAGACGACTTCGAGCTGATGGTACAGAACTGCTTTATTTTCAATGGCAAGAACTCTGTCATTTCGCAGATGGCACGTAACATTCAGGCCAGCTTTGAAAAACATATACTACATATGCCGCCAAAGGATGCTCCTGCGGAATCTACGCGCCGGCGTAGATCGACATATGATTCAGATGTGCCGAAACTACGCAGAGATAGTGCATCGGAGAATGGTCGTCCTAAAAGAGAGATCCATCCTCCTAAATCGAGGGATATGCCGTACGATTTTCGTCCAAGACGTAGAAAGATGACACCAGAGTTGAGATTTTGTCAGCAGCTTTTAAGGGAGCTGATGTCCAAGAAGTATGATGCCATTTCGTATCCATTTCTGGAACCGGTTGACCCTGTGGCACTCGAATGCCCGAATTATTTCAATGTGATCAAGCATCCTATGGACCTTGGAACGGTGGCAAAGAAGATGGAAGATGGTGAGTATACAACGGCGGAAGAGTTTGAGAAGGATGTCCGTCTAGTTTTTTCCAACTGTTACGCTTTCAATCCAGAGAGTAGTGCCGTGAACATGATGGGTCATCGATTCGAGACTGTATTCAACGAGAAGTGGGTTAACAAACCACTTCCAGAAGATGAAGAGACAAGATCGTCGTCGTCGCATGGACATGGAAGTGGAAGTAGTGGAGTTAGAGGAGGAGAAGATGATGAAGATGAAGGAGAAGAGATGGATGAAGATGAAGAATTTGACGTGGATATGAATTCGATCACAGATCCAACTATCGAATTTCTACTCGCCAACATTGACAGACTACAAAAAGATTTGAAGAAGATGCGGCAAGAAAAGTACGAGCAAATGAAGAAGGAATGGCTCAAGAAGCATCATTCTTCGAAGCGAGGAAAGAAACGGCGTAGAAAACGGTCGAAGGCAAACGGATCGACGGGAATCTATCCTACGCACGTTACCTACGAGATGAAGAAGGAGATCTCGGATGCAATGTCTACTATTAACGACAAGCAACTGAAGAGTGTGATTGCCATCATTAAGGAAGGTGTTCCAGATTTGGCTGACGACGATGAGATTGAGTTGGATATGGATCAAATGAGTAATACTACTTTACTCAAGTTGTATAACTTTGTGGTGAAGGGTAAAGCCACCAAGCAAAGAAAGAGAAAAGGTGCTCAAAGTGAAGAAGAGAAGATTAATAGCTTGAAAAAGAAGCTTCAGCAGTTCGAAGATGCCGAAGACGAAGAAGATTCTGCCTCTTCTTCCGATGAAGATGGTGAAGGTGATGAAGGTGACGAGGATGAGAGCTCGGAGGAAGAGTGATTACCCCCCTCTCATGTGTATATTTTTAATATTGTATTATGTTGAACCGAGTAAACCAAGTAAACCAAATAAACTAAATAAGGCTATTCGGAATATTCCGGCCAATTTTCTCTGGAGATTTTTCATCTATTTTTTCCGGGTTCTTCCAGATTGAGAATGTCAGCTGATTTGAGTTACTCTGCTCTTATCTGATAATTTGGTGGGTGCTTGACAGCATGGAACGACTGTGAAAGAAATCTTATAGATATGAAAGCACAACTAGAAGATAATCTGGGGTCTGAGACCTCCGTAGAGAATTCTCCTGCACCGATGCTCTGTTATTCGTCATCATGTTCTGATACGTCGGTGCCGTCGTCGAATGAGGAAGGAGAAGGGGTAGTAGAGGAGAAGGAGGGAGAAGAGGTAGTAGAGGAGAAGGAGGGGGAAGAGGTAGTAGAGGAGAAGGAAAGGTTTTCCGAGTCTCCACCTTTACTACTTCCTTCGGGAACGATCGTCGATGATAGTCTACGAGGACACGATCCGGAAAGTATGATACCGATTTTAGTGATTGGAAACCGAGCACTTATGTTCAACCTTGATCATATCAAGCATTTGAGGATTCATCACGGAATAGTAGGACTACTTTCAGGATCTCTTCCATTAGCACCACAGCAGAACACACTTCTTGGACTTCCACTGGCTCTATCCATAGATGAGGTATTGTATTTACTGTATAACGGTGTATGCTACTTGGTAGATGGTGCCAAAGCGGCTACGGCCTTTTTGGATGACTTGGTCTGTGATGAGGATAAGTTGGATGAGATGGCTACAATATTTAGTGATGATGTGGACAATCAGAGAGCTGAAAGACAACGAGAATATGAGGAGAGGTTGTGTAAACTGGGACTAGGAGATAAGATAGTGCAGAGGAATGACCGAAACAAGACTGTTTTTGTGCAGACCCGTGATAACGATGGCCTTTTCGGTGCGTTGCATGTACATTTAAGGATGTATCGAGACAATGTTGGTGTACAGAAGCTTCTGCTATCAAAACTTCTTCGTATGGCTACCAATGAAGATTTGGATACCATTTACCAGAACTTCAGAGTGTTTAATTATCTCAAGATGAATTATCACCACTGTATTCTCCCAGGTGTCCGGTTCGGAGGAAAGTTTGTCTCATATCCCGGTGATCCATTGAGATATCATTCACATCTGATCGTGGATACTCGTGATTACTACAACGAAGATATCGGTATGTTGGATATCAGTAACAGAGGACGATTAGCTACTGGTGTAAAGAAGTTATGGCTTGTCTGTGGACAGAGACGCCGTGGGACCGTTCCATTCTCTGATTCTAACGAGAAGATCAATGAACTGGCTGATCCAGAACAATCCAGTGGCTACCGTCTGGTTAGTAACTTGTTCGATTACCAAGGTAAGGGCCAGGCCCTTAAGGATACGGAAACGGTTTGCTTTTCCATAGAGTGGTCTGGTTTCGGCTGAGTTTTCTTTTATCTTTATCTTTACCAATAATACTTAGAGCGCATTAAACTGAAGTCATCCGGATTAAGAAGGTTTATCCCGAAGAAGCATCGCGGAAAACTAACCTAGTATATAAGGTGGTAGGTTCCGTAGTTAAATCAATCGCTCTTCTTTCTCCTCGCTGTCTCCCTCCTCGCTTTCTCCCTATGAACCATCACACTACTATCATCATTGGTGCCGGAATCTCCGGAATTAAGGCTGCCAACGATCTCACTCAAAACGGTATCGACACTCTTATTCTCGAAGCACGTGACCGACTAGGTGGTAGACTTCATACTATCAAAACTGAATCCGGCATTCCACTAGATATTGGTGCCTCATGGTTTCACGATTGTCTCGTTAATCCTCTTCTTCGTAAAGCTGTCGATACTGGAAACGTCCAATTCTATTACGACGATGGGAGATTCGATATCTTCACCAAACAGCACGGCCTTGTTAACGATAACATGAAGTTTAAACCAGTGGCTGACGAGATCAAGGATTATCTTAAGCAAATTTGTTCGGAGCAATTCACCAGTGACAACGATATAAGCGTTCGTCAGGCATGCTACAACTACTTTAAGCTGAAAGGTTACACCCTCACGGAAGACCAGATCCGTTATGCTCCTCAGCTTATCCGCTACTTTGAGATGTGGATCGGTAGTAGTTGGGATTCACTTTCTGCAAGGTTGATCTCTTCTGACGAGCACTGGGGTCGCAATGCACTGGTTACCAACGGCTATATGACCTTTTATTATGACGAATTGGATGAATTGGCTAGCGGTTTTGGTACTGGAAAGGGTACTGGAAGGGGTACTGGAAAGGGTACCGATCTTATTGGATCCAGAATCCTTCTTAATAAGGTCGTGTACCGAATCCGATTCGATCAGAAGACTCGGTATATCATGGTTTCCGCTAGAGATCAAACAACTAACGAGGAAACTACATACTCTTGCGATTACCTTCTATGTTCTGTACCTTTGAGCGTTTTAAAGTTGAGCAGTTCCGAGGCCACGGGCTCTATTCGATGGGAGCCTCCGTTACCCCAAAGTCTTGTTGAAAAGCTTGGAAAAGTGAGCTTTTCTGGATTGGGTAAAGTGTTTTTGGAATTTAAGGACTGCTTTTGGCCACAAGAAACGGATCGGTTCCTCTGTTTGGCCGACCCGGACGATGAATTGACCCTCTCCATTACAGAAAACAGGCCCATCACGTTCAGTTCTAGTGGCAGGATAACTGATGATCCCGATCCATTCAAATATACAGTTTTATTTATGAACTTGTACAGAGCTGCAAAGGTCCCAGTCCTATTGGCATTGATAAGCGAACCGCTTACTAATTTTATCGAATCCAGTGATGATGAAACCATATGGAGGTTTTTCAGACCACTAGTGGCCAACATCAGCAAACCCGTTGAATCTGAACCAGTTAGTATCCACCATACCAATTGGACAAACGATCCATTTTCAAGGGGCTCGTATACTGGGGTTACAGTTGGCGATGACTTAATGCCATGTATTGAGGCATTACAAGAAGCTAAAGGGATCTTTGATGGTAAAGGAAGAGTGAGATTTATGGGAGAAGGAGTTATAGATGAAGGTAATGGTTGTGTTCATGGAGCCTGGTTGACAGGTCAAAGAGAGGCTGGTAAAGTGGTTGGAATGATTAATAGGGGAAGATTGTGAAAGATCAATATGGCTTAAAACTACCTCTTCCTCTGGCTCTGCCTCTAGATCTTCCTCTGAAGCCTCTTCCTCGGCCTCTTCCACGTCCTCTTCCTCTGGAAAACCCTGGTAAATTCGTCCTTTTTTCCGTCACCTTCAACATTCTTCCCTTAAATAATGACTCGTTTAACTGTAATGCTACAGCAATGGAATCCGGTGATGTAAATTCCACATACGCATATCCTTTTGGCTGTCGTGTAAACTTATTGGTCAGAATGGTCACTCTATCAACACTTCCACATTTGTCAAAGTGCTGTTGAAGCTCTTCCGGAGTGGCACTGAAATCAACGTTTCCTACAAACACCGATCTATTATCAATTTCTCGTCTTTGTTCGATATCCAAGTGTGCTTGAGGGTCTTCACTAGAAGATCCAGATGCCGGCACTGGCAGCGTAGTCGCTGTGGCACCTGTAGCCCCTGTGGTCCCTGTAGCCCCTGTGGTCCCTGTAGCCCCTGTGGCCCCTGAAGACCCCCTAGACGATATCTGCTCTTGCATCTGCCTTAATCTAGCGGCTTCCTGCTCCATCTCAGCCTTTCGCTTCTTCAGCTCTTCAATCCTTTGATCCTCGGCATTGGATTGTGACTCTTGGGGCGCAGGTGTAAAGCTCGAATACCCAAACGCAGACTGAACCGGTGTAGTGGAATCCTTGGAGGCTGGTGGTGTTTGATTCATGATGATGAAGGACTGAAGTAGGGTCCAGTGAAGAGTAAGTAAAATAAAATTCATTTCTCATTTGCGTTATGTAGTCGATCGACGTATTCTCAACTATGAGCCACCCTCATTTCTTATCTACCTACTAGTCTCTCGTCTTGTTCTTGCCTCCGTTCTATCCTCATTCATGCTTCTTTTTCTCCTCCTGCTTGCTTGTATTGCTCAAGCACTCGCTGGAGGGAATGTACCCACAATCACCATTATGGATGTTCTCTCTGCAAACAGTACATATTCTCGCTTCATCCTCAGTCTACAGAGAAGCGGCTTGGTAGATCAGGTCAACGAGTTGGAAAATGTCACCCTATTGGCTCCGACAAACGATGCGTTCAAGTCGCTTGGATTGCCTTATCTTCTGATGAATGCTTCCACTCTGTTCAAGTTCGTCGTCGACCAACCGGTGCTGTCTGGTGACGTCAACGGTGTCAATATCTACTCCACCTTGAATCGTCATGGCTCTCCTTTCTTTAACGATCTATCCGTTCCGATTCTCTTTGACAGGGAATCTGATGGCTTTAGTATCGAAAATGCTCGAGTGATTTATCCTGACAATTTGGCTCCTGCCTCTAACTCTGTTGTCCATGGTATCGACTCGTTGCTTGTCGATATCAAACCTTCCGTATGCGAGTCTTTCCAGACTATTCACATTCATAATTCCTTCGCTTCTCTATTCAATCAAGACAACTATTGCTCCAATTTCAAGATTTCCAATGTCACTTTCCTATATCCTGCAAATAGTCTATTTAATAGATGGTTCACTGAGATCGAGCTAGCTTATCTACATCATCAGCTTGGTTCTCAAGACCGTGAAATGGTTTTAGGAAACTTCATCCTTCTCGGAATGTATGGAGGTAACATGTTTGGCCGGACAATTAGCACTGAAAACTTGTTGGGAGAATCTGTTCACCTCTCATCTAGATATCAAGGTAATGAGATCTTAGTAGACGGTAATTCCTCGCAGTCTACCTCTGCAAACATCCTTTTATCCGATGGAATGGCTCATTATTTTGAAGAAATGGAGCTTTCCAAGCTCAGATTCCCTACATTTACTCCTCGAAAGTACCTTATCGGTCTCAATCAGACTGATTTTGTTGACGAGCTTGATTTCCGTAGGCTGTCCGCTTTGATAGACGACTTAGATTTAGAGCAAACCATTTTTATTACTCTCCAGGATTCTTCCCTTTCTGTTAAAAGTCAATCAAAGAACAGTCTTTTGTACAAGTTTGCCAAGGGTAAAATTGAACTAAATGGAGACAGAATGATCGAATCTAAGTTCTGTACTCAGTCTTCTTTGGGTCATTGTCAGAAATTGAAGATGGCAAGACTTTCGGGAGATGATTACCTGTTGAATGGTCACTCACATATTCTTTCCGATCGGTATCAAATTGGAAACACCTACATCTATCTGGTCGATGATGATATTCCTCTTCCAGGTAAGCTTGAACATTCAATTAGTCCCGTCGATAGATGCGCCAAAACCTTACGATTTATGGATGATTTTGGCCAGTTGAAGTTCAAGCACAACGATGGCCGTGGATATACAGTTTTCTTGCCAACATCGGATGCTTGGAGCGATATTGACCTCACTTTAGACTATCTAATCGCCCATGAGGACAAGCTGGAACTTGTATTGGGTAACTTAGTTCTAAATGGATTGGTCTACAGTGATTTTGTCGGTTCCAAGCAGCTTACAAACATCAATGATGATCCTATAGTCCTTGACAAGATGCGTGATTCCACTACTGTTACCATTAATAACAGAATACAGTTACCTCTGTCGTTTGGATCTGAGGCATTGTTCCGCGACGGCGTGGCCTATCCCGTCAACCGCGTGGTTCTACCAGAATCTATGACCATAACTATGGACGAACTGATTGAAACGGCTCAGGCTGAAGAGTTTCTCAATATTCTAAAGGCAGTAAATCTAACCAATTTGCCTTATGACCCATACTATTCGTTCATAGTTCCTTCTTCAGCCACCCTTCTTATTGCAAATATCACCTCTTTGACTAAGGGCCTAAGCTTTCTTGAGGAATTCGCTCGTCTACATATATTGCCAGGCAAATCCTTAGACAAAGCACTCAGTTGTGAAAAGGAGATTCCTACGTTGTTAGACGGAGTTCATCTTACTTGCAACAAGCTTCCCTCTGGAGGTCGTATGCTTCAGATATTGGAAGGTAATGATCACGAGGTGCGTGTGCTACGTAGCGGATTTACTACGACTGATTCGGGTCTCTTGCTAATAGATAAACCACTCAATCCAGATTGGCTAGACTCTCATAATCGTCCATTAATCAGACTTCGTCTTCCGTTTGTGTCTGTACTTATTGGAATAGTATTGGGAATGGTGATTCTTACGTCGATCTTGTCGTTCTGTTTCTTCTTTACGGTAGGTTCTGATTCTGCCAAGCAATCTGATTTGGAGATCGCTGATGACAACCCGAATGAGCAGACTCCTAACAGACAGGACGAAAGATCAAGGCTCTTTGCACCTACGGCACCTACGGTACCTACGGCTCCTATGGCACATACTGGCTATGGTAGCATTGATTCAAAAAGACCTACAGAATCAAGAAGAGCAGTTGAACCATTAGGATTCTCGGAAAGATACTCTACACATTCGAAAGCAAAGGCTATCAACTGCAGCAGAGTTCGTACGGAGATATGACTTAGTATTGTATATTAATAAGAATTTAAAGGATCTTTTCAAACATCTTGAGGGTAGCATAGTAATGACCCAAGATACCCAGGAGAACAAAGACATGCCAAATGTTGTGCGAATTGAGTACATAGTCAACCCACCACAGCGATAAGAACTTTCCATATTGCTTTGTCTTTTGAGGGATCTTATCCAAATATTCCTGGAGTTTACCCTCTCTATCGAGTTTCATAACAGTTTCATCGGAGATATTGAATTCATCAATAACCACATCAGATCTCCAGCGTTCTGGAATGAGGCAACCATAGAACACCACTCCAATGATATACCACATGAAGCTGAAAAAGAGGGGAGAGTATAAGTCGAAAGAATACGCGAAGCTTCGTTTGAAAGAGGA
Source organism: Brettanomyces nanus (assembly GCF_011074865.1). Classification (NCBI taxonomy): domain Eukaryota; kingdom Fungi; phylum Ascomycota; class Pichiomycetes; order Pichiales; family Pichiaceae; genus Brettanomyces; species Brettanomyces nanus. The sequence goes on along the minus strand of NC_052376.1, from coordinate 600,216 downwards.
GGTAAAGAAAGAAGTAACGCCAAGAGCAGCTAGACTGACAAAAAATGCGATTCTAATGATTCTTGATTCGGGTTTATCAAATTTAGGAGACCAGGTAAAGACAACTCCAGCGGAACCGGTAAGAAACGAGAATATGACATAACCAAGACGAAGAAAGGTGTAATCTTTGAGTCCAATATGTTCAGTGGTGATAACAGAGGCAATAATGAGAACAGT